>NW_003852430.1:13639416-13662856 GCF_000181295.1 Otolemur garnettii
AAAAAAAAAAAAAAAAAAATTAGGTTTAACACAAGTAGAAAAAAAAAGTCAGCTGAACTATATGTACGTTTAATTGATGTAATGGCAGCTGTAATGACACCTACTGTTACCAAATATAAAATAGGATTTATCAAAAATGCTTCGAATAATGAGAGCAAGCTGGTTTGGATGTCACAGTGTCAGCTAGAAAAACTTAAGTAACATGCTATATTACTATTGCCCTTGGTATAAAATTTACCAAGTTGCTACTCAGCTCCTTAAGTATTTGCTATCTTTGCAAAACTTACACAGCTCACATCTTCAGGTCTCCCAACACTACTTGTATATATAGTTTATCTTGCTGATGAGTCCGTTTTTCCGTAAATGAAGATCTATGGAGCATTCATATTCTAGAGTCTAAAGTTGAGAATGGAAGTTGTTAAACTTTAAGGTTATATTTTTAAAAAGAAAAAAATAATGGGGGCCAACCAGCTCAGCCAAGTGGAGAGTCTTGCTAATAGAAATCCAATGCTTTGAACCCAGCTGTTAACTCACCTGAAAGAGATCCAGCTACCGTCGTTGCCATGACAGACCGGAAGCTCACAGGCCTTTACTCCACATGTGTTCTAAATGAGACTTCAGAGTTGAAGCAAGACTGGATAAAAGAGAGAGATGGCAGCTTTTATCCCAAATGATGCACTAAAACCATTAGTGGAAGATAACTTGCAAAATACTTTATTCTCCTTCCTTCTGAGATTGCTTAGAGCTTTTACACGGAGGTCCCACCAGGATGGATGGAGGAGGTGAGAGCCACCTCCCCAATTCCCCAGTACCCACACTGACCGATGTTTCTGTCTTGTAATCACCTCCTCCTCACCCTCAGCTTCGCAAAGGAAAAGGCCGATGTGCTATGATGAGCGAGATGCGTGTTTTCACTTGGCACTGTCCCCACCACCCACCACCCACCCCCATCTGTTTTTGATGCCGAGGCTCTTTCCTTTTGCAATTTGTTGCATGCCTGATGGTCTGGCTGTAGCAGACAAGCAGAGAGAAGAGGGGCCGGAGTGAAACTTTCCCAGAGTTTAAATAATGGACCATGTATTGAGACATATAAAGTGACACTCCAAGGTTAAAATAATCTTCCCTTCTAAATTGGCATTGATTTATGTGATGTCAGTGCTGGAGCCCTGGACCTCAGCCCTTCAACTCATAGCAGCTCCCATGGTCACGCAGCCTGGATTCTGCTGAAGCAGCTGCCCGTGGAAGGATGAGGGGGCAGAATACTCATATCCTTCCCCTCCCCATTCCAGACCACAAGGGCCCATTCTCTCAACCCTGGGATCCTTACTTGCCCTTGAGCTCCCGGGCAGGCATCGATCTTTTCCCCTACAATTTTCTTTATTTCACCCAGAGAGAGAGGCTCGGGCCTAAGAAACCATCTCCCCTCACAGCACACATTAAGAAGGAAGTGAGGAAGAAATAAAAAATTGAGGAATCGAGAGGTAGACTAAACACTGAGGTTAGAAAATCTGCATGTGTGTTTCTGTGTATTTTTGCAAACCCACTTGCAGACACAAAGGATAAAAGATACATTTCCCTCTCCATCTCGGAGGTAACTTGCAAAACAGCTGCCCCCATCCTGCAAGGTTGTTTGCAAAGAAGCAGCCGTGCTGAGCGGACTCTTCCCCTTAAGGAAAATCTGCCTGGGATCCAGCAAATGGCTCTTCACCGTTTCCAGCTCTGGGGGTTTTAATAAAAATTTGATAGGCTCTGTCAACTTCTAAAGCCATCAGAAATCCACAGTCCCTTACTACACTCTAGATGAGGGGGGATAAAAAACAACAGAATGTTATCTATGGAGGCCAAGTACTTGTGAATTTTACATTTGATACTGTTCTTTAAAACCCAGGGTAAAAACACACAGTTGCATTATCTTCTATCAGCACACTGGTCTTAGCTGCTGGAGATTGATGCTGTGCCTCCCAGCAAGCAGCTCTAGTGTTCATTTCTCCAAATTGTTGATCCACAAAAACCAATTTGCTGGCAAAATAATCTATTATTTCCTTTTATGTATTAAATCATAACTTCACTTTAATATCTGCAGACCGGAAAGGACAGAAACCCCTTATCCAAAATCAAATATTCAACTTCTTTCCAAGCAGTGAATTAAACCCCTCTCTCGCCCACATGCCCCAGGATCCACTGGCTCTGGGCAACATTGTGAACTTAGGCACAGACACCTGGAGTTTTAGATCTTGGTTTGATTATAGAGAGCTCCAAAATTCACCTGGGTCCTCCCTTTCATGGCCTACTACGCTTGAGGCTGGTGAATTGTGTGGTTGGTTGGTTGGTTTGGTTTGGCTGTTTTGCAAGTAGCTGAGAAGCTGGACTTTGAGCCAGCCTTAGGACTTAAACCCTGAAGTGAGCACAGCCTTCTTCAGCCACATATGGGTTTAACTTGCTATGGTTGCCACAAGAAAGTGTCACAGACTAAGTGCAGACGGCAGGAATGCATCAGGTCTCACACTTCTGCAGGTTGGAAGTCAGGATGAAGGTGTGGGCAGGGTCATCTCTCTCCAAAGGTACTAGGGAGGGGTGTGTTCCAAGCTCTCTCCTTGGCCATCTTCCCATGGTGGTCTCTCTCCATGCGTGTCCCTGGGTCACATTCCCTATGTATAAGGTAGTGATTTTCAAAAGGTATACCATGGCACGCTGGTGTGCCATGACATGATCATATGTGTGTGTGAAAATTTTTAAAGATCATTAATTAAAGTATTTTCAAAAGACGTTCAAAACACAGTAAATATATTATTTTTCTACTCTCTTTTTTTAATCAACATAATTTAAGTATGCTTCAGAAGTTTAACTATAGGTTCAAGTGTGCCGTGAGATAAAAAGGTTGAAGAACACTGGTCTAAGGACACAATCCTGTTGAATTAGGAGCCTACCCTACCATAACTGCCATGGCTCTGCTGCCAAATGAGTTCACATTCTCAAATACTGGGGGTTAGGACTTCAATATAGGAAGGAGCCTGGGGATACACAATTCAATGCATGAGGGGAATTTTCTGTCCTCTCATGCCCAGGATGTTATAGCACTTTCCCCAAGGGCTGAACTGGGGGATTCTTGTTATAGCACTTTCCCCTAGGGCTGAACTGGGGGATTCTTAATGACCCATGGCCTGGGAGGGAATTCATGTGCTTGGTTTCTTTTATTAATTACACTATGGGTTTGTTGACATTTATTTTGGGGGACCTAAGAATTTCCATCTCCTGTTCATACATGTCCAGGAACATTCCATTTTCCCAGAGAATACCCTTTCCCAGACAAGTAGAGTAGTAGCTGGAGTCTTTTCGCTTGCCTGATCATAGAACCCAATGTTTCATTTACCACTTCTCACAGAAAAAATAAGGGTAAGAGCTGACCTCTCAAAGTTCTTGAGATGGGTTAGCAGATTAGCACCCTCACAGCACAACCAGGACATATCACTATATGCATTTTTAATAAACACACTCAAAACTGTACAACTATTACATTTATTTGGAAGGGTTACAAGAATTCTTAACATGGCACCAAGGCACAAACTAACCTGTTAAAATTTGAATTGCATCGGAGACAGAACTATAGTTCCAGAAACGCAAAAATGGTGTCTTTTATTATTTCTGTAGTGCCAGATCATTTTCTGGTGCCATTTACTGAAAGAAAGTAAGGAGGAGATTCTCACATGTCCGTAACTAAATGCTACAGAATTTCAAGTTTAAATCTGCCTCAGATTAAACCCAAGATTAACCCCTTGGGTTATTATTGACCCAAAATAATTCCCTCCCAGTACCAGGGTCACCGAGGGGCCCTGATGAGATGGATTTCCTGAACTAGTTCACTGAATGAAGCAAACAGATGGCCCTCCCATAGGCAGTTCCTGGCCCTCTTGTTTTTCTAGATGTGAAAAACACCAGAATACCAAGATTTTAGAACAATAACATGTGTTGATAGAAAAAACAGCTAGAACAGCGTGAGTTGTTGAGGGGGACTTGGGTCTCACTAGAATTTGCTCCCACCAGAGGGAATTTAGGTACTTCTCTGCTCTGCCGTCCAGGAGCCTACAGTCTCCCAAGACAGGCCATTTCTGAGCAAGCCAGATCAGGGACTAAAGCATGTGCTAGCTTGCCCCAAAATGTCCAGGTGTAAACACAGTCAAGGAGAGATGTGACATTCTGTACACTCTGGTTGACACCATTGCCAACGTGACTAGTGATTTCAGAAAACCTCAAAAATTTGTGTTTCTGTTCAGATTGCATTCAAGCAACGTACCATTTTGCAATCAGTCATTCCTTACATATGTGTGTGTCTTAATTTCGTACTTCATTTTCAAATACTGTTTAACAGTTTATAACTCAGGATTTTTGTATACACAATTTTTATTTTCAATTTAGATATCATGGAACACATTTAATTTTAAAAAATGAGAGAATATCACAAGACCAATAATAACATCTTTTATAAGCTACTTATTTTTTATTGGAGCAGCACTCATAACATGGAGAGCACATTCAAAATATCAAAATATGGTCATGATGATCTGAATGGGTAGTTCTGAAAATTTTTGTTGTTTAAATGTTTCTATACATTTTAGTTTTTTTATTAACACATATATTTTTAATCAGAAAAGCAATATTAATGGGGAAAGTACATGAACTAGAATTATTGGCTTGTTCACTCAACAAGGATTTGCTGACTGCTCATCATGGCGGATTCAAATCCAGGTCATTACAGAGCTTAAATTTTAGTGCAAGAAATACAAACTGTTTTTATAACAAACATAAAAATAAAAATCTTAATATTACGATGGAAACATGCAATGTCCAGTGGAAGGAATGAGAAGGGAACATTTCTGGCATACATGGGGGAGACTTCCATCGACAGCATTTTAGAATAGTTGAGACCATAGGAATAACTAGTTGCTGGCCAGACAAGATGTGAGTGCACAGAGTGGTGATATGGGGGATTAGATGGGAAGGATCTTGGCTGATTTAAGGAGTTGAGAGAAGACAATTATGACTGGAACTTTGGAGGGGGAGAGTGGCCAAGATGATGATGGACAGGGAAATGAGTCTGGTCTGTGGGGCAGTTTGGTGGTTTGTTAAGGTTTTGAAGAATGGAGGTCAGAATGTCTCTTAAAGGTATCTCTGAGCTAGTGTAAAGAATATATGTGTCCAAGGAGAAAGACTGAGCCATATGAATAGATAGAAGACCAGTTAGGGAGCCCCTGCAGTAATCCTGGCAAGACATGATGGTAGCCTGCCTGGGCTGAAGGCAGCAGCGCAGGGAGAGGAGATTCGGGAGGACTGAGTCAGCCAGACTGGAAGACAGATCTCCCATGAGGACAGAGGAGGAGGCTGGTGTTCAGAGTGATCCCCAGACTGAAGGGTGAAGAGTTAGTTCTCTGAATGGGGAAGGAGACATTCACGTTTTCTTTCTTCCATTGATATTTTTCAATTGTAAAATGGCCTTGCTGCTGATTTTAACAAGATAAACTGAAGAGATACATTAGGAAGAAATTATCATTCTCTCACTTCTGAACTAAACAATGTTAACAGTAGGATGGAACTCTCATATCTTTTGCTCTCAAATGTGTATTTGTTGGGGTTTTTTCTTCGTTCAGTTTTGAATGAATAGGAATTGCCTGTAGAATTTACAAAGGAATAGATCAAGTAGAAAATAAAATGTATGGATCTAAACCTCAGAGGGGAGGCATATGCTGGATAGACAAATTCTCCTGTCTGGGTATAAATATTACCTGAGCCAGAGGGTGGATAAGAGTGCCGGGGAAAGTGTTGAGTCACAAAGGAAGAAAAGCTGGACAAAGCCCGAGGAAGCCAGCCTTTAACAGTAAGATGAGGGAGGAAGGAGCGAGGTCGGAGAGCGAGGAAGAAACCAAGAGGGGGGGGGTATTGGAAAGGCCAAGAATGGCAGTGTGGCCAAGAGATCAATTAATGAAGAGTCCGTTAGACTAAGCCACAAAGCTGTCATTAATAATATCAGAGAGCCACGTCAGTGGAGTGCCTGGGGCCAGGGCCAAGTCGCCATGAGCTTAGAAGCACATGGAAGATGAAGATGTGAGGTCACAGCAAAAAGTGCACCTGACAATGTTAAACAAGCAAGGAAGACATTATGGCAAAGACTGTTCCAGTAAGGAGGAGAGAGAGATCAGACTCATTCTGAGCTCAGCTCCGCTGGAACTAAGGGCCGGAGAGGCAAGGACAGAAGTGAAAGGGGAGCACAACCTGTCTGTGTTTGCTAATTGGCTTCACTCAAAGGAAAAGTAAACTTTCTTGTATCTTTGTGACATGAGGGACATTTACCATTGGGTAGAGCTGAAGTTAGGCTCCTACCCTCCCATAGGGGCTGGGAGGTAGAGGCCTTTCCTTTCTTGATTTACATTTTAAAGGGTTGGCTTCCAGGTCCTAGAGAAAGATATCTCTGCTTTATAAAACTAACAAGAGGGAGGCTTTAAAAAGATTTGCATCTCAAAGGGGTAGAGGAAGAATTTACAAAGATGGGTTTTTCTAAAGCAAGTGACTCAAGCAAAGGGAGGTCAGGGCCTGGAGTCAGGAAAGAAGCTGTCTGCAGTTTGTTCCAGCTGAGGGGAACTTTCAGCCCGTCTTGGTCAGTGGACGCAGAAAGCACTAGCTGCCCTTTTGAGAAAATAGGAGAGGAAAGAGAGAGCAGCTTGAGGGAAAAGTGTGCCCAGGCAACTGCGTGTTTTGTTTGGGTTAAGTTTGAAGAAGGTGGAATACATAGGCAGGCAGGCAGGCAGCGAGAAGGAGCGCTGTTAAAGAAATTGGCCAATTTCAGCTACATTGTGCTTGACTTTTCCAGATCGGCCAATTTCCCGTAATGGCGAAGGGTAACATTAACAAGGAAAACCCCCTAAGCAGGCTGGGGGCGTGGGAGTCAGAGAGCTCACGGAGGGACAGTTCAGCTACTGCAGCCAGGAGTCCACGTACAGGGGGTTGTAGCTAGAGTGGCAGGAATTTGAAGTAGCGCCCTGATTAACTCATATCGTTTCAACTTATTTAGAGGAAAAATCATTTGCTCAGGGAAAGCAGAGTCCAACATGGTGGTGTGAGACTAACAAGGGGGGATGCTTAGATGGGGAGAGAGGCCAACTGAGGCTGCCCAGTGGGGATGTGGAGCAGGGACAGCGTGTCCCCAGAGGTGTGATGTTTCTCCGTAAGTGATCTCCTGGGGAGTCACACAGACAGCGGGGGCACCACAGGTGCAGTTATTTCATGGACTATGTACCACATATTCCCCTCTTGCCACGTCCAAACACAGTACTTAACAGAAGGCGAGAGAGACCAAGATAGATGCAGAGGGACCCAGTCTCCACGAAAAGCTGCTGGATAGTTCTGACGCCTGACTACTGACGTTGTTGAAGATTGAATACATTTAAGATGAGCAGACCTTTTTATGTGCATTTTTATTTATTTTTACTTAGGCTAATGGTGAACACAGAGCTGGTGGCCTGAAAGGAGACAAGGTAATCAGAGTGACAAAGTGAATAACAGGCTGCAGCATTTTAGACTGACTTACACGTGCACAGGTCAGGGCCAGTCCCCTGCAGCAGGCAGGTGGGTCCTGCCCCAGGAGGCTGAGCAGCCTGCAGTAGTAGGCGGGAGACCCACCCGCCCTGCCCAGGCAGCAGTGTTGGAATCCACTGCGGAGGCAGCTCCCTGCCCCCACCCCGAGAGGGCTGCTGAGCTGCAGTTGGCTGCAAGGAAGGGAGGAACACCCCAGAGGACATAGCTGGGATAAGGGAAATGAGGTGAGGATGCAGATTTGCTTTATTATTAGAATGTCTTTCATGAATCCTGAAGGCAGCAAAAACAATCTGAAGACCCTTCAGTGAAGCCCTTTGGCAAAATGCCTGGGGCTCACTATTTGGGGTCTTCTTAAATTTCGAAACACAAACCCACACCACCTTTTTGGTGGGCGTTTATAATGTACAGTAGTGGTTCAACCAAATAATTATTTCTGAAGTTTTAACATTAAAACACCTGATCCATTTCCTTTGCATTCTCATTGTCACCATTCACAGGTTTAATTATACATGTATTAGCTGTGAAGATGACAGATTCGCTTGCCAACTCAAAAAAACCAGAATGAATGTCAGTGTGAATGTCGTCAGGGGGAAAACCCCAACACTCATTAAATCTACAGACAGAGATGAGTAGTTTTGAAAATACTCTAAAAGAATGTGGCCTGGGAATGCTACCTTCATTCACACACCCCATAAAATTTCTCTTGATTGACAGCAGGATATTTTGGAATGAATCCAAGAAAATATGACGTCTGTGGCTTATAAATCAGCACAAGGGATCCATTCAAAATATCGTACATCTGTCACCAGAAAATACAGCTAAAAGATACTCTCAAACAAAGAGCTTCTTATACATTGATGATCGGCAATGAAATTTTCTGCAAAATAAATAAATAAAATCTTGACTTTCTGAGAAAGACATCCAAAAATTTACTGTACAGCAATGATAAGTCATTTATGTGTCTTGTATTTTCCTGCTAGTATTTTAGCGTTCTTTCTTGTAATCCAATAGCTTCCAGACACCATACGCCACCAGAGCAAACACTTTACATTTTAAGAAATTACTAGTGGACACATGCAGGCTAAGGAGAAAAAAAAAAAAGACCAAAAAAAAAAAGCCACAAAACTTGTCACACAGGACAGCTGAGCAAAAAAGAGAGACGTGACACTTTGAAGGCATTTAAATGATGATTCATTTCTTGAAGCAAACAGCTGGCTTCTGTTTTGCTCTGTTCATTAGGAAACACATGTTACTTAGGAATTCTTAAGACCTCACTGATGAGAAATTTGATTCTGCAAAACAGGTGTATTTCAAACTCTAAGGACCTTTTTTTTATTGCTCAAAATCTTTTCTAATTGCTTCAGAATCTTAAGTGGAATTAGAAAAATCCAGTGGTATTGCTGTTCCCTCCCCTCCCTCTAAGAAATAGTCTGGAAGAGTCTACAAGGAAAACTTCAGTACCTGATCTAAACCTACATATGAAAGCATTCTTTTTAATTATAATCAACAGGGAGAGACTCTTCCATAAAGTAAACTTAACAACATAAGCATAGCAGTTGATAAAGAGCAAAATCAACTCTACCTATACCTGGCCAAATCAGTACATTCACTGTTAAACCTGTAACATTGTTCGTGGATCACCATGGTGAAAATGTAAAGCTCCTTCAAGCTGCTCTCACAGACCTCTGCTTGCGCTGGGGTAGACCCCATTAGTTCTGCCTGCACATCGGAATTACCTGGAGAGCTTTTAGAAAATTCTTGGGCCTATTTCCCATAGAGACTCTGATCTGGGGGCCAGTCTTTCAGGTAATTCTAACAGGCATTCAGGGTTGAGGACAACAGAGTGGTGGAAACAGCGTGTGTGTTAGGACAAAAAGTTGAGTGTGCCATTATCAGCGAGGTCACCTTGGGAAAGTCACTTCATTTCACTAAGCCTCAGTTTTCCCACCTATACAATGGGCATAATTGTATCTACACAAAGAGGTGATGAGACGATTTAAACCAAATGAGGTGAATTTACTCATTAACAGTCGCAACACCTGACACATATTCAGCCTCCCTACAGCCTTGACCTTTGCACTCACCCACCTGAAACTTTCTTTCCTCTTACAAGGGCTCCACAGCTCTGTTGAGCATTCGTTGTGACCATTCTTAGCACCTGGTCTTGCTCATCTTTGCATCTCCCACCATAATTTGGACAGAGAAGGGACTCAATTTGTGTTGTAGAACAAAAGATTTAACCAAGAGTATAATTAAACACATAAATGATTTGTAATTGCTGTATAATACGCTACTTCTCAATGCACTGAGTGGCAACATAGAATTACAGAAACAGCCTGCCATTTGGAGCCCAACATCACGATGACGCTCTAGGACAAGTGTGGACAGCACTGCAACATGCACACAAATCACTCCTGTTCACCAGCCACGGCCAGTGTTGGGAACGCTGAGATGCAGGGACCACTACTGAGGAACATGACTGGCTGTACGCAGTCAATAGCAATGGAACCACCCACTGTCCAGTCTACCAATATTGAAACAGGGACGACCGCTCCTCTGTAGCTCTCCTGGGACCAAGGGGCTATGGTAAAGGGATAATGTATTTTCAAGTTGCTTGAGACGATGTGCTGCTTAATAAAGACAGTGGAGCTGGGTAGCAGAATATCTAAGGACTTTCGAGAAAATAGCAGATGTTTTCTAGGGCAGACCTTCGGGGGGAAAGATGGAATCTCAGTGCACCAGGCCTTTCAAACAGCATTGACAGTGTCAAACTGAAGGACAGTTTTCCTGATGCTCAGTAAATTAATCACTTGTCTTTCAACTCATATCCACAGTAATAAATCACTGAACATCCATTTTAAATATTAAAAACCCAACACCCTATGTGTCTGAGATTCAGGTATAAAATACTTTTGTTTGCAGAATTTTATATGAAGGAAGAGGTCCCTAAGATTTCCTCCCAGCTCAGTGTCACCCAAGGACCACCCAGGGAGATGGACTACAACCTTCCTTGGGTCCTCCTTCTATATTTTAATGGAGACCTGTTTACAAATCAGTCTATATTCAACTATATAGCAGCTATGAATATAATCAGTCTTTCCCCCCTCTGTGTGCATTCTCCTTCCCTCTGCTCCTGATATCGGAAAGACTTCTATAAGCATTCCTAGATCCCGTCCCTGCATTCTACTTTTAGTTTCTTAGCTGTGTCTAATTGCCAGGAGTATTTTTCCCTATCATTTATGCAGCGCAGACTTTAGGCCCCACTGGATGGGATGCTTATAGAGGCCAATTTGATCATTTCCTCTGCCAAACTAGCAAAGATTGGACCTTTAAATGTCTTCACCAACTTTTCCCTCTCCTCACTTTGAATATCATTTACTATCTGTAGGGGAAAGTGGCTTCTACAGTATGGCAAGTACAAGACTGATCATATACAAGATGATCAGATGCTGGGAAAAACAATGTTTATGCATTTTACTCTGTATTGGGGGGGACCAAATATTCAGCACACTAAATTTTAAATTTCATGGATATACTTTATAGATTATATTAAATATTTAACTTTCTTGTGTGGGGTGGTCTCTCTGTGCTGCCCAGGCTGGTCTCAAACTCCTGGGCTCCACTAATCCTTTTGTTTCAGTCTCCTAAGTAGCTGGGATTACAGGTGCCTGTCACCATGTCTGGCTAAATGTTTAAAATTAGAATGTGATTAAGGTTTGAGAATTTTTTTAAAAGCTAGGAATACTGTGTTATGTGGACATAGCAGAAATTATGCACTGGGCACACAGATGACAGAACTTTGTGAAACACCGCTCTAGAATTTGCATACAAACCACCCTGCAAGTGGGCTTCTTACCCATTTGGTTCCCTGGCTCTCCCAAGGAGCCTTAATTGTGCTGGCTGAAAGCCTGATTGTATACAAAGTTAGCCCTGAGGTGAGCAGGAAACAGTTTTCCTGCTATCTACCCTCACAACACACAATACATCTGTGACCAAATGCATGGGAATTTTCACACACCAAGCAATCAGCTCAGCAGCAGACACTAGCTGGGCATCCTCTCGTTCAGTTCCATCCTGAAACTATCTACCTGGAGGTAGCATCAGGTCCCATAGGTTGATGGCTCAGGCCCACATGCCTGCCCTCCACTTCAAATGCGTAGCACAAGCTTCAAGTTGTTTTACTTATACTTCTGACAACCAGCTGTAAGTTAGAGATTCCACAAACCCTCCCCCCCTTGACTTTGACTAATTTGTTACAGCAGCTCACAGAGTTCAGGGAAACAGATATACCAGTTTACTACAAAGGATATTACAAAAGACACAGATGAGGGCATGCACAGGGCAGGTGCAGAGAGGAAGGCGGGTGGGGCTTGCATCCCCTCTCTGGGTGAACCACGCCCCTGGAACCTCCATGTGCTCCACTATCTGGAACCTTTCCAAAACCCAGCCCTTTGGGGTTTTATGGAAGCTTTGTCTTGTAAGCATGATTGATAAAATCATTTGTCATTGGGGACCAACTTACCCTCCTGCCCTTCTATCCTCTCTTGAGGTCAGGGGCTGGGGCTGAAAAGTCTAATCTAACCTGGGTCTTTTTTTTTTTTTTTTTGACCAACCTCATCCTGAAGCTACCGGAGGGCTCACAGCCCCAGTAACGTGTCCACAGAAGGACGCCTTACTTTGGAGACTCCACGGATTTTAGAAATTGTACACCAGGAAGCTGGGACGAAGACCAAATACCTATTTTACGATAGTTCATGAAATGTTAAAATTTTAATAAAATCAAGATTTAATTTTACCAAACTTATTCCACAAATCTAGAAGACTGAGTAATAAAAACATGATCTTGTCTATCCATTATGCAAAATTTCTAGATTTGGAGAAATAAGCCAAAGATTTGAGGACTGCAGTGAGTTTGTACTTGAAGCACTTGTGGGTAGACTGCTGTTTGAGGCTTCAAACTAAACAGACAGGCACATCCACACAAGGGGGCAGGATTGGAGATATTCATTGCAGCCCCATTTATAATGGAGAGGAGCCAGATGCAACCCAAGCGCCCAGCAGTGGGACTGGGCTGGGCCTGGCACAGCAGTACCTGGAATGTTACCCAGCAGTTACAACGAATGAACTGGATCACACGCACCCCTAGGGATGGATATTCAAAACAGTATCAAGTGAAAAAAAAAAAGGTCACAGAATGTTATACACAAAATAAAACTCTTTATAGAATAAGCTTTAAAATGTTCAAAATACTATCTTGTTTATGATTCTGCATATGCAGCCAAAGTATAAAACTAAGCACTGAAAGATAAAAACTGAATTCATGAGAATGGCTCCCACTGGGACGGGAGTAGAGAATAACAGAGGGGAGTTCTTCTTTGACTGGAATTATTTTTATTTCTTTCATTTTGGGTGCCTGGTACACGAAGATTTGGTATAGTCCATGTTTTCTGCATGTATTATTTCAAAGTTAAAAAAATGGGCAGATGGGCAAGAAAGATTTATATCCAGAAATATAATGGCAAACATTTTGAAAAAATACTCTTGAGGGTGGAGAAAAACCTCAGCATTGTGTATCTTTGGGGGGCTGCTTTTAAGAATTATGTGGTTATTCGAGAATCTTGGTAAACACTAAAAGAAGGCTCGAGGCTGGGCCTGCTCTGAAGTCTGATTAGTGATCTGAGTCCTTCCCACAAGTATTACCTCACAAGTGGTATTTTCTGAAAATATACTTTTTATATGTCACATACAAATCCCTCTTCAAGATTTTTTGATGAGGACTTCTTAGATATTTCTAAGCTGCTGCTGTCAGCACATCTACAAGAATACCTTCTTTGTCTACAGCCGAATGTCTGAGCAGCAATTTAAGTGCTGGAACTAGCTGGCAGACTCATTCTTCTTCCTATAACGACTAACTCCTCGCACCCCAAGAAAGAAAGAAGTGTCTGAAATGAAACAGATTATTGTGTCAGTTAAATAATCTGATGTCTTTGGGATCCCCCCAAATTTATATTTTTTTGGTATACCAGAACAAAATTATAATTTTTTTCTTCTCTCGATGTTCTTTCCTTGAAAAATAATTCACTTTGTTTCACACGAATGTTAAACATCACAGTGAAATATTGGATTTCTCAAAGGCATAAAAGCATTGTGAAGTGTTGACAAACACGTGATTATGTATAAAGCCTAACGAGATTCAGAACTCAAGGGTGTCTCTCGGTGCTAATGGGGAAACCCCACGTGCAGGAGGAGGGCAGAGCAGGGCTCAGTCGGCAGTGACAGTCACAACAGGACCCTCTAACCAACCTCCTCTCCGGCTTTTCCTTGAAAGGGTGAAACTGGACTGCCAGGATTTCCAGGGTCTGTTGGTCCTAAAGGACAAAAAGGAGAACCCGTAAGTATTTTAGCCCCGCGGAGTAGACAAAGACTATCCGAAAAATTGGATTAAAGTATTTTTTTAAGTCAACCCCAAATGCACGTACTTTGGTTGACCATGTTATGACGAAAAACTATAAATCCAATCTTCAAGGAAGTATAAGCTATGCCAGCTGGGGCTCACTATCGAGTCTCTAGAAACTGACTCCTGGTTGGTTTTATCTGGATTGGTTTGGTTTTTTAATAACCAATTACTTTAGCCAAGGTGGCTTTCAAGCCTCAGAGTGGCTCTGAACGAGCAGTGACATGAGCGGTGCGACATAAACAGAAGTGCCCAGTGATAGAAGAATGTGGCTGGCTCGCCTATCCCACTAGCATCATCATCTATCTTAAGAGAGAGGTTTTTTTTAAGAACTAAAACTGAAAAGCAACAATATAAATAAAGCCCTGATCTAGTGTACAGACATTTAACCAATAGTAGAGGACTGAGTTGTTGCATAGATTTGGGGCACACAACTGTCCTTCCATATTCATGGGGAATTGGTTCCAGGACCCTTGCAGATAATCAAACTCACAGACGCTCAAGTCCCTTGTATAATAATGGTATAATATTTGCATATCTTCTACACATAACCTCCTGTGCACTTTAAATCGTCTCTAGATTACTTAGAATACCCAGTACAATGTGCAGGAGCCTATCAAGGCTAACCACTATGGAAATAGCTGTTATACTGTTGTTTTGTTTAAATTGTATTTTGTTATCATTGAATTGTCCCTCTTTGTCATATATTTTTGATCCTGGGGAGGTTGAATCTGCAGACGCAGAACCTGCAGATATGGGCAGCCATCTGTATTCAGAATAGGCTGTTATGTGAAGTAAAAATTACCCTGAAATTTCTGCAGCTTATCACAAAAAAGGTTCTCTCATGCTGAACTCTGTGAGGTTCATTGGGGAAGGTGGGTGTTCCGCTCCACACTGTCCCCAGTTGCCAGGCTGATTACCATCATATAGCTATGCCCTCTGGTATGCACAACCGTCTCGGTCACCACTGCAGGGGAAGTGGGACCGCAGATCTATAAACGGGCTTTCCACAGTCTCAGCCTGCAAGTCCAGCTTGTCACTTCCACTCACATTGCCATTCTAGCTATGCGGCCCCGCAGAATTGCAGTGCAGCTGAGAAACCCAGAGGAAAAGATGAGCCCCGAAGACAGAGGACATGAGGGCGACAGCCCAGGCTCTAAGTTATTTATCTCCCTCGTGAGTGATTTATTCCAGAGAATAGTGGTCCCTAAGAGGACTTTTGAGAGTGGCAATATCTATCCTAAGTGTCCCCACACCTTCTCAAGACTTATATATGCAAAAGAAAAAATTAATTTATGGTTTCCATCTTATCAAGAACCTCTATCAATCCACTCAGTTCAAATAATAAATAAATCAAAGTGTAAAGCAAATCAGACAGACTAAATAAGCAAAGCCTGGAACTGAGGTCAGGCTGAACCTAAGGCAACTATACAGCTTCCCTGCGCTCCAGTCTCCTCATCTGTGAGTGAGTTACCAACAACACGTGAGGCTCAACTACATCAGTGTATCTCTGTAAAGTGATCAGAACCACACTTGATACATGGTAAGAATTCAGTGTTCACTGTTGCTGTTTTCTGCATGATTTTAAATTCTCTAAGAAACATTGATGAGGTACCAGCAATGGGGAGGTCTATGTGAGACACCAGAGATGCTGTTATAGTCGAGATGACTTATATGCCCACACTCAAGAGTTGGGATAGCCAAGAGATACACGAAACATAGAGCAGGATGAGTGCTACCTTAGGAAAATGGAAGGGGCCGTGACAACTCAAGAGTTACTGGGGCTTCTGGAGTTTTTTTCCTCATCCTTACAATGGAACAACAATAGTTTTCGCAGTGTTGAAATGAACTCATGTGTATGTGACTTCAAGGTCAGAAACTTGGACAATGAAGCCTGTGTGTGCAGATAGGCGGGCACGTCTGTCTGTGTCTTTCTGTCTGTCTGTAGCAAGCCTGGCTTATGGTAATAGTAACACAGTGACAATTACGAGAGTGTTGGTTAATAGGAGGTAGCCGAGGTAGCCGCTCAAAGCTCGTCTCCCCCAGGATCTTCCTACCAAGCCCAACAAGAACCTCTATCAATTCCACATACTTGTACAGCACTGTTAGTTACCTAGTCATTAACTCCTTCAGACCATGCTCATTAAAATTTAAAAAGTATCTCAAAAATAATGATTTTCTACATTTGAGCATACAATTAACCAAGTGGAAGAACCCAAATGATTGTTTTTCCATGTAACACCTCTTGCCATCACACCCAGTCCGACTCCCATCACAGGTATGTTTGACCATCTTCTATTCAGCAGTTCTCAACCTGTGGGTCACAACCCCTTTATAACAATGAAAATACATCCTGCATGTCAGATATTTACATTACAATTCATAACAGTAGCAAAATCACCGTTATGAAGTAGCAACCAAAATGACTTTACGGTTGGGGGTCAGCACAACATGAGGAACTGTATTAAAGGGCCACAACAGTAGGAAGGTTGAGAACCACTGTGTGAAACAGGCAATAGAAAGCCTTGGACTTGGGCAGGATTCCAAAGGGATTCTCTACATAGTATTAGAATGATTAACTCGCTGTTCATTTGGGAATAGAAAGGAGCGTTAAGAATAATCCTCATATGCCTCCGTTAAGGGGCCGAGGCGGACTGCGTGATGTTCCGGATCATTTGAGAGGCCTGTTTGCCATGGAGGTCTGAGTTTGGCCTGCAGGATTTATCCACACCCAGATTTGGAGAGTTTATTTCTAAAAGTGTTTATGATTGATTTTGCTTTCTACCCATTTTCCAGGGGGAACCTTTTACAAAAGGTGAAAAGGGAGATCGAGTAAGTAGATGTTACATCAGCATCTTGGGTTTTCTGCTGCACTGATTCTTTCCTGCTGACTTCTGATAGGTTTACTTTGGTGTCTGATGCATTTGATTAAATACGCTCTGTGGGCATTTTAATTTTTCCTCTGTGATCTTTTATTCTTTAATTTTGATAAATGAGAAATTTTAAACCTTGTTAAGTGTTACCATGAGAGGATACTTTAACATGTGGTTTGGATTTTATGTATTTCCTGTACCCAATTACTAGCAGGGTTCAGTATACATGTTAGAAAGGACATCCACATAGGATATCTAAAATACAAAATTAAAGTAAAAGGTATAGTTTTTACCCAAAAATCCTGTTAATGGCACAGATTGGAATTATCAGACTAATAAGTCATAGAAAAGAAAAGCAAATTAATTATAGCCAGTATTGTCCCATATTGTATAACCCTATATTTTCTGGGGGTTTTTTTCATTAAGTACATGTACCTGATAACGAATTACCAATATGTATTACCTTAAATTCTTTTTTTTTTTTTTAAGATAGGGTCTCACTGTGTCACCCAGGCTGGAGGACAATGTCATCATCACAGCTCACTGCAGCCTCCAACTGCTGGGCTTAGGCAATTCTCCTGCCTCAGCCTCCCAAGTAGCTGGGCCTGCAGGCAGGCACCTCCACGCCTGGCTAATTTTTCTTTTCTTTTCTTTTTTTTTTTTTTTTTTTTGAGATAGAGCCTCAAGCTGTCCCCCTGGGTAGAGTACTGTGGCATCACAGCTCACAGCAACCTCCAACTCCTGGGCTCAAGCAAGTCTCCTGCCTCTGCCTCCCAAGTAGCTGGGACTACAGGTGCCCACCACAATGCCTGGCTATTTTTTGGTTGCAGCCATCATTGTTGTTTGGTGGGCCCAGGCTGGATTCAAACCTGCCACCTTAGGTGTATATGGCTGGCACCTTAGCCACTTGAGCCACAAGTGCTGAGCCAATTTTTCTATTTTTTGTAAAGATGGGGTCTTGCTCTTGACCAGTTAGCATATTACCTTAAATTCTATTCTCTCCTATTTCTCCTCTAAAATTTTAATTCTCTAGGACATGTAATAGTTAGTGGCAAATTATAATGATGTCAGCTATGTAGAGAATGCATTGATTGCTAATAGAATATTCGCACAATGTCAAAAGTGACATTGAGAGGGAAAAGCTATTATAAAGAAGAAAGAATAAATTACTATTTATGTATTGGCAATAAGCATTTTGTCATGTTTTAGAACAAACCTTCCTTGATTTCATTACCTCTTCCATAATTTTCCCCTCTATTCTACATTAACTTGCATAAGTTGAGTTAAAGCATCAGAGATTTCCATCTCTATCTGAATTTAAGTATTACCCACGTAGTGATTCTTTTATTTACAGGGAGAACCTGGGATGATAGGCTCTCAAGGAACAAAGGTAATCTGGCATTCTTCAATTGCATCTCTAATCTTGCTGAGATGATGAAAACTAAAGTAACATTTAACTTTTCATCCATGTGTTTAGGGTGAACCTGGAGACCCTGGTCCCCCTGGCTTTACAGGAAGCCCAGGACTAAAGGTATAGAAGAAATAACTGAGATCAATTAGGCAATAATTTGGGAATTATTGTCATTTTGTGCAAAACAATCCACTTTCTTCACAAATGTTCTTAAGGACTTTATCCTGTTACCATGGTGATTTCCCCCATTGGCCACATTTATTACACACACAGTCACTGGGCCTTTTGGTTCACAAGAGGATTTTTAAATTCTTTTTCAGAGCATATTCACAATAGCATCCCTAAAAGCTTTAAAAGTAAACAATGCGAACTAAATTTATGATCCTGAGCTATATTCTTAAAAGGAACAGGATTCAAAATTCAGTTTCTAAGCTCAATTATTCAACCCTGAGATGCTTGAGTTTCCCACGTGAGATTCTACAGGAGTTCCCTAAGAAAGAGTAGCTTTGGGGAAGTGCAGGAGAGATTAATGTAGTGTGCTGCTGGCCTGTGGGTGAGGCAAGGTATCCTGTCACCACCTGCTGTGGAGAACAGATCCATTAAGTAAAAACATCCAGAAACTATCTTGGTAAGCCCAAAGCACATTCAAGTGTCAATACAGAGCAATATGGATGGTGGAAGTTCATCCTTCTAAAGATAAAGGCTACACCATGTTTTACAGATATTCAGGTATAATTTATTTCTTTATCAAAGTTTTTAAAAAGTACATGTCACCTTTTATTTTAGGGTCAGCAAGGACCTGCAGGCTCCATGGGCCCCAGAGGACCACCAGGAGATGTCGTATGTATAATATCTTTTTTTTTTTTTTTGGGACAGAGTCTCACTGTGTCACCTGTGGTAGAGTGCTATGGCATCACAGCTCACAGCAACCTCAAACTCTTGGGCTTAAACGATTATCTTGCCTCAGCCTCCCAAGTAGCTGGGACTACAGGCGCCCGCCACAATACCTGGCTATTTTTCTATTGCAATTGTCATTGTTGTTTAGCTGGCCCAGGCTGGGTTCAAACCTACCAGCCTTAGTGTATGTGGCTGGCATCATAATCACTATTCTGTGGGCCCTGAGCCTGTATAATAATACCTTTGATATTTTTAAATGAAATTAAGAAAAAGACATGTTTTAAAGAATGTCAACAACTATCAAGTGACTGAGTTATGCCACATTAAGACAGGGGTCGTGTCTACCACTAAAGCTAATAACACCTCAGGTCAGGGGTTATTGGGTAGACTGTTCCCTTCACAAATTCATGTGAGATCCTTTTAAGTATCATTAGCCTAACTTGGCTTTGGAAGTGTAGTTAACTAAATTATCACTTTGGACATGCTTATCAGGGGTGTGCTAGCAGTGGAGGGGATGGGAGACGTCCAGTAAGGAAAACCAAGAGAGAAAGCAAGCAGTTCCAGGATGTGTGGCTTTTGGTTCCAATAACTGTCTAAAGGAGACACTTCCAAAGCTTCTGTTGTTTTCTAGTGAGAGCCTTCCAAAACAACCCAGAGTCTGCATTACAGCCTTATTTTCAGTGGACTCACAGTACACTCTCCTTCTCACACACACACTCTCATACCCTCTAAATGCACTTTTCTATCCATTATCCAGCTCAGCTTTCTGTCCTCTGGACAACCTCCCTAGCCTTCCACAACTGGGGAGGTGAGAGGTCTCCATAAATTCACACTTGAGCAAAGGGAGAGAAATCTTTGGCCATAACTTCTTAGAGACTGATCCCTATCTGACCACAATGAGAGTTTTTTCCAGGCAGCTTCTAGAACAGTGGTTCTCAACCTTCCTGATGCCGTGACCCTTTAATACGGTTCCTATCAGTCACAGCCCACAGGTTGAGAACCGCTGTTCTAGAATCTGTCCCTTCTTCATGCCCCAGGAGCAGCCCCAGACCTCTTACTTTGTTCTTCATGTTCACGGCCTGAGCCTCCAGGGCTCCACTGGTCAGCATGCATCTTCTGGTGCTTTGAACATCCAGTTTATAGAGCCAAGCTTTTCAACACACCCCCCCCCAGGTCAGTTCCTGGACCACTACAACTGAGCCTCATGTAGAGATCCGATGAAAAGGGGGAAAATCCTAGTGGCCCAGGTGGAGCCACAAGAAGCTCAAATACTGAGAAAAAGGAACAAAATAAAAAAGGAAAGAGCTACTGTTTTCAAAACATATGTAGTCAAAACATATTTTTCTTAGTTATCCTATTGCCCTAAGTCATGATTTGATGCCAGCGGCCACCATCCTTTCTCAATGATGTGGGTGAGACATTGAGTCCGATTCACCTTTAGTTTCTTTCCCGTTACATCCAGGTGGCTGCACTTGGAACAACAAGCCACATATTTTCACTAATTTTTTCACTGTCTAAGAGGCCAAAATCAATTATCCCTATGTTAAAATTCTGTTCTCTTGACCAAGATTCATGGATAGAAACATTATCATAATGAGATGTGATAATTGTTCTTTCCCATTAATTCCCAATTTCCAGGGATTGCCGGGAGAACATGGTATCCCAGGAAAACAAGGCATTAAAGGAGAAAAGGTACAGTTATGTTGTGTTGACCTTGTATGTTAAGTAGGTCGGAGGAAGAGACCCAGGATGGTAACAGCCTGAGAAGAGTGAAGGACTTCTGAGGTTGTGTGTGGATCTGAGACGTTCACACAGCCCGCAGTGTGGATGGCCCTCCCTGGAGTGGGGCATTGTGCAGCCCTGGTTCTGGACACAGAAATGCCTTGTGACAAAATGAACTGACACAGAGATGAACATGGTCAGGTCAGGACTCGGAAAGTCTGTTTCAAACTCAGCTACCAACTCTAGCCCAGATCTCAGAAGTCTTGTAATATTTCAGAGTTGCCTCCTGGTGTCTGTGTAAAAATAGTTTATTAACATTAAACCGTTATTGAGGAATGACTTAAGGAAAATGTAAAGATTCTCTAGAGATCGTTATGAATAGATATGCCCTTTTGTGCATACATGTATACACATGCATATAGTTCATGATATGGCTAAACTCATTGTAACATAACTTACTACAAAATCAAACTGCATTTAAGATAACCAGAACAGGGCCTGGCCAGAATACAGCACTCAATAAGTATTGGGGCATGAATGAGCGAGCGAATGAAATTGACTGGCTATGGTAACAACTTGGACCATGGAAACTGCTCCCTCCCCACTTCCCTCAGTGAACCTGAAAACAAAGTAAGAGTCTCACCTTGTTTTCCTCAGGGAGATCCAGGTGGGATCATCGGCCCTCCGGGGCTTCCAGGTCCAAAAGGTGAGGCTGGTCCTCCAGGGAAGAGCCTGCCAGGGGAACCAGTAAGTCCCAGCCCTTTCACTAATGTATTTTTTAAGTTAATTATTCACTACCTCTGGGTGCCCAGTCTCAAATCATTAAGTGTCGGATTAAGTTTAGGTCTATAAAAAAAAATACTCATCTTATTCTTTAGATTCTTTGCAATTTTCATGCAACCAATGGACTTGCTCCTGAACAAAGATGCACATACAAACAACATTTTGCATGTGACGTTGAGAGAGAGATAAGCTGGATTTTTTAGGGATCTAGGGACTCCAGTGAGGTAGACTGCTTTTAAACCATAAACCTTCCTAGGGCACCATCTTAAACAGAAAAACTGCATGAAATTTCCCCTCCAGGGGCTCTGCAGCTATCACCGTAGGCTGTCATTTACAGAGAATGTCCTTGAGACCCAGACGGTTTCCAGAACATAGAGAACTGGGTCCCTGGACAATCTGAATCACGACTCTGCCTGGTTTCACGTGCCTTTTCCCTCATCCC
This sequence comes from Otolemur garnettii, assembly GCF_000181295.1. Taxonomy (NCBI): domain Eukaryota; kingdom Metazoa; phylum Chordata; class Mammalia; order Primates; family Galagidae; genus Otolemur; species Otolemur garnettii. Next base: position 13,661,583 of record NW_003852430.1, read on the forward strand.
CTTTGAAATTTCTATGTTAGTCAATAATAGCTCTTCATGTCAAACGCCTCTGTTTTAGATTAAAACAGTTATTTTAAAGTAACTATGCACAATCTCTAACACTCTGGTATTTATATTCCCTGTTGCTTATTCTTCTGCGGAAAAAGGTTTATAGGAGTATTACAGTGAAGAGCAATGAAACTTATTATTGAGCTATGACCTCTAAGGTGTTTTAAGCCTGCTACAAAAAAAGCTGTACTGATCTTTGTTTTCTCTCCCTTAGGGATTAGATGGAAATCCTGGAGCACCTGGTCCACGTGGGCCAAAGGTAAACATACTATAGCTAATTTTAAAAGTATTAATCATTAACAGCATATTATCAGGAAAAAAAACATCCGTGTGTCTTAAGCCTTGCACTAACAGAAGCATTTCGTTCCGCAGGGAGAAAGAGGTCTGCCAGGTGTTCACGGCTCCCCAGGTGACACAGGCCCGCCGGGGATAGGTATTCCTGGCCGAACAGTAAGTGACATGCAGTGGAGTCCTTGAAAGCTTGTTGACTCCAAGATTGTGAAACAAATTCCAGTGATGAAATTTAACAAGGTAGAAAAGCTAGATAGGTCAGAAGAGGAACTGCAAAGAACTACTCCCCAGAAGGGATGAATGGACGTTGAAATTGTACCACTGACCCCAGACAGAGAGAGCACTCACAGATGCTGGTCACACACGCTGAGCACGGATTAGAAGCAGCCATTTCACCCTCTCTACCTCTGTTCTATATATTTAAAGCACAAATGCATGTTTGTAAGATGAGACAACCTAATGTTAGAATTTTAAATTACTGTTTATTTTTAATTGAAAACAAGAGGTTAATATTCAAAGTCTATCGGGTACATATAAGCGAAATGATACCAAAAAGCTATAAGTAATACCTTACAGAATAGGGAAGGTATTTTTATTGGTGAAAACAAATAACTTTTTAGATGAATGTTAACTATAAGGACAGAGCCCAGCACTACGCCCAATAAGAGGACTGTGATATACACAGCGGCTGACCGAATAAGAATAAAAGATAAAATTTTTATTTACTATGAAAGTAACATTAAAACCTTTGGAACAGGGAGGCGCCTGTGGCTCAGTGAGTAGGGCACCGGCCCCATATACCGAGGGTGGCGGGTTCAAACCCAGCCCCGGCCAAACTGCAACAAAAAATAGCCGGGCGTTATGGCGGGTGCCTGTAGTCCCAGCTACTTGGGAGGCTAAGGCAGAAGAATCGCCTAAGCCCAGGAGTTGGAGGT
>NW_003852430.1:13662917-13668197 GCF_000181295.1 Otolemur garnettii
AAAAAAAAAAAAACCTTTGGAACAAGAGAGCTAGAGATGGTTATTCTAATGACATGAATTTAGGAAATTGGCCTGTGGCTTAACAAAAAAACTGTTTTTCCTATTACGCTCTTAACTAAACCCAGCACAACACTAGACTTCTGACCCCAGGTGAGTGAGGCTTTTTCCCCACACATCATCGATTCTCTGGGCGACACCCATTGGATGTTCTATAATTTAGTTCAATTCTGATATATCTACCTGGAGTTAGAGTCGGCTCCCACTGGTGAAGGGCTCCGTCCCACAAGACTGGACCCTGCCTCAGGCACCAATTGCACATCGAGGCCTCCAAGGACTTCTGATTGACCTATGAATTCGGGTTTCCTTGAGCCCCTCCTCAGGTTCTATTAATTTGGTAGAATAGTTCAGAAAACTCACGGAAACGCTTTCTCACACTTACAGGTGTATTGTATCAATAAAGGACATAACAAAGACACAGTTAAACAGTCAGAAGAGGGATACAAAGGGTGGAGTCGGGAAGGGTCCCTGGAGGTGGGGTACATCCCCCCGGCACATGGATATGCTCACCAAACCAGAAGCACGCTGAACCCCATACTTTGGAGATCTCTGCAGAGCAGTGGTTCTCGACCTTCCTAATGCCGCAACCCTTTAATACAGTTCCTGTGGGTCATGAACAGGTTGAGAACCCCTGCTATAGAGCTCATCACCTCAGCAAGATGAGGAATTAACTTCATTTCTAGTCCCTCCCCTCTCAGAGAATGCAGGCTGGGGCTGAAAGTTCCAACCTTCGAATCATGGCTTGGTCTTGCCAGGGACAAGTCTCTATACAGGAGCCCACCAAGAGTCACCTCATTAGAACAAGAGACTTTCCTATCTCCCAGGAAGTTCCGAGGGGTTAAGAGCCCCATGTCAGGAGCCCAGCTCAAAAAAACAAATATTAGAACAAAAAGTTTCTCCTAGAAACCTACTGCTGAGGAAATTGCAAGGGTTTGGGGAGCTATGTGCCAAGCACTGGGGCAAAGACTAAATATATATTTTTATTATATCACAGTATCATAACCTTGTATTAATCATGAAAGTTAAAGAATACATTAATTATGGATGGATAATTAATTCATGGATATATTATGTGTCGCTGCTGTTTGATTTTCCAGGGCAAGAATATAAAAGACTATGGGAGATGCAACTTAAACAAAGCTCAAAAATTCTATCAGGGAGGGGCACAGTGGCCCAAGTCTGTAATCCTAGCACTTAGGGAGGCTGAGGTGGGAGGATCACTTACTTCGGCCCAGGAGTTTGAGGTTGCTGTGAAGCTATGATGACGCCCCTGCAGTCTGGGCCTGGGTGACAGAGCAAGACCCTGTCTCAAAAAACATTATATCAGAAAAGTATTAGAGAAGACAGAGGTCAAAGGGGGTAGAGTCTAAATGGAAAGGGGGCAAAAAGTAGTTTGATAATAATAGGAATATGGATATTTATCTTCGAACATAAGAAAAGTCAGTGTTACTGCAGTCGACATCAGCTTTTTATTTACTTATGCTGTATATGCCTCAGCCAGTGGCCCCTAGTTATGTAACAGGGAGTCAACTCGTAGTCTCCCAGCCTTATTTTAGTTACCCCCAATTCCAGTTTTCTAAAAACAGAAAAGAATAACTGATTAATGTTTGACTTGCCAGTTTTATCACTGAATACCAGTGCTGGCAACTTCACGCTTAGAAATGACTCCAAGTAAAAAGCATTAAGCTAAAGGAGTCCCAAGCCACTTCCCTGCAGGCCGGTTCGAAACCAGTGGAGTTTGGATGCCACTGTTTGTCCCCTCGTGAATGTGTGGTGAGAGACAATGGTAATACCATGGTTGTTCTCTATATCCGAATGAATTACATTGATATTTCTAGCAACAGGTATGGGCTGAAGTGTTTACCTAGCTCTTGAAAGTTTCTGCTGACTTTGCAGAGTTTTCAGAGTGTGTACGTGGCAGACTCTCAGGCCAATGGGTAAATGATGTCGCTGGGATATTGGTGAACATTCCTGCTGGAATGCTGATAACTGAATCTTATTTCAACAGGGTTCTCAAGGACCAGCCGGTGAGCCAGGAATTCAGGTAAGCGACGTGTGTCCGCTGGCCTACACGGGGAAAGTGACTGGGGGACTGTTCTCATCAGTAACTATTTTATTTCCCCTCTTTCTCCAGGGTCCTCGAGGTCTCCCCGGGTTGCCAGGAGCTCCAGGGACCCCAGGGAAAGATGTAAGGACCTTCTTTATCTGCCTCCTCCATTTTAATCTGTACATGTGTCACAGTGCAAAGATTTGAACACGATACCTCTGTTTCAGGGAGCTCCAGGACGGGACGGAAAGCCAGGCCTGCCAGGCCCCCCAGGTGACCCGGTATGTGGGCAGACTTTGCCTGATTTATGTCTGTAATGTCCCCAGAAGCCAAACAGCCTACCAAGCAAGTTTTGCCATCCAAACTAATTAGAATGCTCAGTGACTGCTTGGTGATTTTGTTTATCCCCATTATTTCGTAGAGAGAAAAAAATTCAAGCTGCGTCAGCATTTTTTTGTTTGTATGAAGAATATTTATCTCCTAAGGGAATAATTCAACTGTACATTTTTGCCCCAGGCTGCGCCTTCACATATAATGTCTCAACCCCATGGAAAATTGAGATAAAATATATAACCCCCATTTCTATTCTTTCCAACGCTAGTGACTAAATGAATTTCATTTTTCTAAATGAAATTTTGCAGGGAGGTTACCTACACTGTGGTAGATATCTATCGATTCTGTGGCTTTAAAAATGCTGAGATGATTAAATTATGAAAACTGGCTTGAGTAGGCTCTTTAAAAATGGGTGGAGGCACTAACGCATGTTTCCAAGTCTCATTTTGAATTGAACCTTGCTTTGAGTGAGAGTGAAATCCTTTTAAATAGCCTCAGACGTGGCAGTTCTAATTTGAGAGGCCATATGGTACATGACATTGTCTTAAGGATCTTGTATAATAAAATCCAAATCTGGCCTCTCAGTTTTTAGCGTCACAAATCCTTTCTACCTCCCACCCTCTTTGGGCCTATGCGCCTTTCTAAGCTACGTGTGGAGGGATATTTTGGCCTTGCTTAACTACATCACTGAGTCAGTCACATGTGTGTTATCAGGGAATCTGACAAAGAGTGACTTGGGTTTACAGACCCTCTCTCTGAAAGGATATTTTTAATGCCTGTAGCCAAAAGGTGGCCCAGGTTCCCTCAGTACCTGTCTTATATATCACTAAGCCAACTGTAGGCATTTCTGAACTTTCATGAGAAATGACTCCAAGGCAAACTCACCCTGTACTTTTCATATTTCTCACCAGCCTGATAATGTTCTTGCCAGAGGAGTCATTTCCTTTTAATAAACCATCATCTTTATGCATCATTTGAAATCAATAATACACACACACTAGGGATGGTCTGTAGAGGTTGCCACGTCATGAACATATAAAAGAGAGAAGCAGAATCAAAATTAGGATATCTGTGTTTGCATGTTCGTGGTAGAGGAAGAGTATTTCTCAAAACTTGCTCTGAATTCTGTCAGTGCCTGTGCCAGTTTTTTGATTTGGAACATGATGTGAAGCCCATGACCCTAACAGTGGGTCTGAGAAATCCCGTGGTCCACATACCAGCTGTCCGGCATTCTGGGGACGAGAGCCCACATTGTACTGTATGTTGGTATTGCATCGTGTCCATCTATGTTTATAAACACACTCGTTTGTTTTCTTTCTCGCTAACTACAGATTGCACTTCCTCTCTTGGGAGACATCGGGGCCTTGCTCAAGGTACACTGTTGCTGTGTAGAAAATTCTGTGTTCATTTCTAGGAAAAATCAAAAAGGAAATCATTTAACAGAAATTGAGTTAATTGCTTACCCTGAATTGAAATTCAGTTTTTAAATGGCAGGACATCTTTAAGGTAGGAAAAGGAGCAACTGGAACATCACACATCCTATGTGACGTATCGTGGTCCCTCCACTCTTTCCTTCTCTACCAGCCTCACATTTTGAGGGCAGGGGAGGAGGGTAATTCTGGGATAAGCTGCAGGGAAGGAATCGTGTCATTAACACCCTGTAGTAGATGTTCTCCTCTTTGGAGGAGCATCTTTCCCTTTACTCACCCTGCCTCCCTGGCATGCTGCAGTGACACCTGCTCCTTCTCTGTGTATATGGCCCAGTAAGTCTCAAGATGAGAACGTGCACTGCTCGATAAACAGCCAGCTGGCAAGGCTGAGTTTTGATGTTGAACAAAATTACAAGGCCAACAATCTCCCTAACACCTGTTAGCCTGTTAAGTGAAAGTTATCTCTACCCAGTATACACCTCATAGGGAATTGATCTGACTACTTTTTTGCCTCTGTAAAGCTCCCCTGTATTTTAGCTCTAAAGCAGATTGGGTAGGAGCTGATAATGAGGCACATGTAAGGCTATGGATCTGCATGTTCCTGCCCACTATCGGTGCTGAGATTGAGTGAGCCCACAGGTAAATCTGGCTCTTTCTACTCAGACATCATGAGTCTCATCTGCCCAGGTCTCAATGGACAGTGTATGTGCACGTGTGCACAAATGCACACGTGCACATACACACACAAATGCACATGTGCACACACACGAACATACACACACACGCACAAACTTGCAGACATACACGCACACATACATGCACACACATGGACATACACACACAAATGCACACGTGCCCACACACAGACATACACGCATGCACACACATGCACACAAATGCACTCACACTCACACACGCACACACACACATGCACACGCCCACGTGCACACACTCTTAGGTGATTTAACTTGTATTCCTAGCAGCTATCTCAGTAATTTACACCACATCTTGCTCCATAGTAGACAGGCTGAAATATTTGTCGAACTGAATTCAGAAGACTCAGAGTTGTAGCATACCAGGTCTGAAAAGTAAGTCTGAGAGCTCATCTGAGAAAAAATGATACCTCATTGCTGAATATCACACTGGTCACCTTCCAATGATCCCTTTGGGAAGCCGTGCACTGACACCAGTGCCTCATCCACCCACCAAAGCAATTTTGGAACTCTTTTCCCGAAATGGCTGTCAGTCCTGTCATCATCTAGCACATAAAAACAAGCAATAAGGAAGATGGCTGACTGGTAGCAACCCTGGTCAGAGGCTCCTGAACAAAGGAAGAAAAACTGGTTGGAATCAGAATCTATGAAGTCAAAGACGGGGAGCTGAGCCCAGAAAGAAGTTCGGCAAGCTATAAAT
>NW_003852430.1:13673953-13693388 GCF_000181295.1 Otolemur garnettii
TGATGAATTTCCTCAGTGCTTGTATATCTGCAAAAGATTTGATTTCTCCATCAATTTTGAAGCTTAGTTTAGCAGGATACAGAATTCTAGGCTGAGAATTGTTTTCTTTAAGAATATTGAAGGTAGATGACCATGCTCTTCTGGCTTGGAAGGTTTCAGTTGAAAAATCTGCTGTCATCCCAATGGCTCTGCCTCTATAGGTCAGTTGGTGTTTACTCCTGGCTGCCTGCAGAATTTTTTCTTTCATCTTAACTTTGGACAGGTTCATTACAATGTGTCATGGAAAGAGTCTGTTTGAGTTGAGATGACCCAGCGTTTGATAGCCATCTGAAAAGAGTGTGTCAGGGACTTTAATAAAATTTGGGAAGTTTTCTTTTAAAAAAAAAAAAAAAAAAAAAAAAAAAAACAAGCAATAATGGTAACACAGGCCACCCAGCAAAACACCACCACACAGCAACACGAACACTGCTGTGAGACACGAGGTTATGAAACCTTACCGAGTTGTCTGCAGTGCTGCCAATGCAAGTTCACGGTGGCAAATTTGAGAAGTTTACTGTCCACAGGTCTGATGGTAGGTAGGCGAGGTGCTGGTGTCAGTACATAATTTCTCAAGGGGAGCGCCTCAAAGGTGAGCATAGTGATACTCAGCCATAAGGTATACAGCACGTCTTCTAGGATGAGTTCGTGAACTTAATTGTTAGACCCTTCATATATATTTGTTAGGTAACTAGAGTTTTAAGAACAGATATATAAACACAAATTAAATATGAAGATAAATACAAAAATATACTGTATATAATTATAGAACTGCCACTGATAAAATGAAAAGCGATACCCGAAAATGTAAAGGATGGGAAAGGGTTTCCATACACTTCAAAAAGTACGAAAAAGATGAATTATTGCATCTATGGATGCATAAACATGGCATATCAATTTGGAGTAAAATCGTGGCATATCAATATGCAGCAACACTTTAGAATTGATTATTCAATTGACTGTTTTAGTAAGCAGTAGGGAATGATAGTCATTATGAATCGATATACTGTTTAATGACTCATTTGAGGCCAGAAGTGGCAGCCCCTGCCTGTAATCTCAGCACCTCAGGAAGCCAAGACAGGAGGATTGCTTGAGACCAGGAGTTTGAGACCAGCCTGGCCAACATAATGAAACCCCGCCTCTATAAAAATGTTTCAAATTAGCTGAGGGTGGCGGCATGTGCCTCTTGTCCCCTTTACGGGATGCTGAGATGGGAGGATGGCTTGAGCCTGGGAATTTGAGGTTATTGTGAGCCCTGATTGGGCCACAGCATTCCAGCTTGGACAACAGAGAGAAATTCTACCTCTTAATTAATTAAAATAATTTACAGAGAATAAAATAAGAGTCATTTGAAACTGACTTCATTTTCTTCAAGTTAGTATTACCAGGATGGAAAATTAAGGAAAACTGAATTTCATTAAGGTTCTCGGAAACAATGTCTTAAAATTTTCTCATGGGAAGAAAAAACATGTATCAACTATTAGCCAATCCACAATCTCATTCAAAGGGCGATTGATGCAAGGATTCATGTAGAAGGTCTTTGAAAGAATACTATTTGGGCCTGTAATTATGCCAGTTCTTTTCAATACTTTCATCAAAGATATTTTTAAAAACAGAAAGTGGAATGATCAAGTTAGCTACAGACTCAAGGGAGAGAGAAAGAATGAACCTGTGAGGTGAGGAGATCAGGTTTTAACATTCTGAGACTGACCCGACAGGCTCAACCCTCAGTCTGAACTAGATTTTACTTGGGGGAAATATACGCTTCCTCTTTCAATTGAATACAGTCTTTTGGGACTAGCCGTCAAGGTGTCCTGCTCTCTTAGGACTTGAAACCTTAGTGAAATGATGCTGGGACTAGAACAGCAGACCCCATTCATTAGGGAAACTGCCCTGGTGCGACTCTCAGGTACTTCCTTCCTGAGACCCTTGGAATCTTGGTTCCTGTCAGAGCCCAGTTACAGTTCTTTTTGTCTGTCCCGGGAGCTACCCCATATTCCATCAGCATCCTCATTTCTACTGAAGTGTTCTAATTTCTGATCCTTAGAGTAAAGAACTGCAACTACCCAGGACTAATGTAATTCCTATAAGCCCACTATTTCTTCCAGCACTGTTCCTGTGAAGAGTTTAGGACTTGGCTGGGCTCAGGCGTGCATGCCTGTGATCCTAGCACAATGGGAGGACAAGGCGGGAGGATCACTTGGGGTCACAAGTTCAAGATCAGCCTGAGCAAAGTGAGGCATGGTCTCTACTAAAAATATGAAAATTAGCCAGGCAGAGTGGCAGGCACCTGTAAAAGCTATTCGAAGTTCTGTTTGATCAAACCTCACTTTTATAGATAGTTTTAATGAATTTCTCAGTGACCATATTGTTACATTCATTAGAACTTCTGTGGCAACTGCCATCCCAGTGTCCCTGGGTTGAAAAGCAACAAAGGAGAAGACGGAAGCACTGGCGAGCCTGGAAAGTATGATTCCATAGCCCAGAAGGTAAGCGGGTGTTGGGGGGCAGGGGGACCATTTGGGTTACATGTCGTACCTTCTCTCAATGCTGTCACTCCTCTGTCCTCTAGGGTGATCTAGGGCCTCGGGGGCCTCCGGGAATCCCAGGCAGAGAGGGACCAAAGGTAAGGAAGTCTCTCTTCCACTCTCCTTGGTGGGACCCTCAATTTATTGTTTAAAGGAAAAGGAGCCCCGTTTTAAAATACAAAACTTTAAAAAAAATGTAATTGGGGAAAATAGTATAACTTGCAACTGTTGTGATTTATTTGTTCCCTAATCTGTCCAAATTACGTGCCCCAAGGGTTCTCAGAAGAGATTTTATTTTTACTTTTCCCAAAGATAACAAAATGATGGCGTGTCCTAGCTGAACTTGCTGAACTTGTTGTCTTTTTAGGGGAGCAAAGGAGAACGAGGCCACCCTGGGGTACCTGGGGAGAAAGGTGATGAGGTAAAAGATTTGTTTTATGATAATAATGGTCCTAAGATTGATTCTCTTTATGTCAATTCAACAAATGAAAGACATCCGTTTTTTCTATAGCTCACGGTTAATGCCAAAACCAACAAAAACAAATAGGAGGTAGGTCTTTTCAAATGTGAATACATGTTAAATAATAATGTGTTCGTGTTTATTACCAGTGGTCCTGTTTTTGAGACAGGGAATTTAAAACACAAAGTTACATTAGTTACGGTTCCTCTGCCTCCGTGCAACAGGGAGCAATTCCAGCTCTCTCAAGATAAAAACAAGAGGAAGGAGGAAAGGGAAGTCTGTGGAAGAGAATCCCAGGGCAGCTGAGAGAATTAAAGAAATAGTTTAACAACCTGCCTAACATTGGTGCAACCCCAGAACTCAGCAGAGCTTCCCTGGAATGCTGCTGTCTCATGATTTAGCATCAACAACCTTGGTCTGTCTCTGTCTCTGCTCAACTTTGAAATTCTCGGGAGGAAAAACCCTATTGAAGGATCCGATTGGACTAGTCTGGATCAGCTGCTCACCCTCTGGGACTAAAGTTCCAAGTTCCAAGTTGAGAAAACGGATTGATCTTCCGACTCTAAGGCAGGGTGACACTCGGGGTATCATTTTCTTCCAGAATAATTCATATTAACTCTTAGAAAAACCAATTAGAATGATGAATTGCTGTTAGCTTAAACTGTTTTGATACTAATAGTTCTTAATGAAAGTAAGTAAGCCATCTGGCATATATTAACCTTGATGCTATAGCAGGAATCATAACACCGTAAAGTAGATCTCTGTTTCTAGGTGGGGACATATTTCACACTACAAATTATCATCACGTGTTATTGTTTTTAATTAATATGGCTTCCATTCTAGAAAACTTTGAGGTTTGCCTTGGCTTTTTTCCAAGTTAAAAATTGATGAACGAAGTAGCATAACATTTATTTTCATCCATAAATAAAAGAGCAAAGGCATTTTATCTTCAAGGCAAGGAAGAATTATTGAACCTCTCCCTGTTCACGCTCCAGAGAAGCTTTAACTAAAGTACAAGCACGATAACTGATTTTAATAGTCCAGCAACTTTTCACTGCCTAGATTCAAAAGGTAGGCTTTGGACGCCATTGAGAAGGTAATAATTGAAAGATCAGGAAATAATTGAAATTCCAATTTTTATAAGGGACACTAAGTTAAATTCACTAAAAGTTAATTTTTATTGAATCTGCAAAGTGCTCCATCCTCTTGTGAACTGAAACCCATCATTACTGTCCCTCCACTATTGCAGTGTGCTCTTTCTTAGATACACCTTATGGATTCTTTAGCACAGAGTACACAAAAGTTTGTCCCAGACTCTTTATATAGGGGGAGTTCCAGCCAGTTCAGGAGATCCCCGTCTGTTATTCCTTCACATCACACGAACAATACGAATAGACCCGAAGTAACATACTGACTCAGCTGGGCCTTTCTCAGGGAACGAGGTGGGGCAGCTTTTCCTTCCGACAGATGGGAAATAATGAATATAATCTTCTGTTACCCAAAATTACAATTTATTGATTTTAAGTGAATAAAACTTTGATCAAAAACAAGCATTTCCAACTGTCAGTAAACTATTCTGTTGCAACATACAGTATGTACATAATATTCAGTGCTACAAAATCTCAAATATCAATTCTACTCTTAGTGAATGAAAAAGATACAGAGGGGCACCCGACTACTAATTATTCTATCTTTGATTTAATTTGTTGGGGAAATTAGAGAGAGACTTTCCTGTTTGTTTGTTGCTTTTAGAGAAAGGACACTGTCTTCCCCCCTTTCATAGATGTTGCACAAGTCAAAGTAGCAACTTGTAATAAGCTAATAGAACCCCAGAACCCCTCTTAGAGTGGAATCTCACTTGGGATACAGGTCTTCCTACAATGTTTAAGGGTAATAATTGATAAGTAAAACAAAAAATGTTGTCAGCTGTAAATTATACCAACAGAAAATGTTAATATGAACTGAGCTAGGACTTGCAAAATCAAAGTATCAGAGTAGGGAAAGAACTTGACTCCAGTGATCCCTGACTACCCGGCAATACATTTAAATCTGCATTTTAGTTTGGCACTGTAAGTTAAGTTGACTTCCTGCTCTTCAATATGTATTTGTCTTCTTTAATGACTATCTTGTCTTCTAAAATTATCTAATTGCCCTTTATGCACCTCTAGTAACTTTTACCCTGACTACAAAATTTCATCTTGTTCAGAGAAAGACTGCTGAGAATGATTTTTTATTTATGGACTGAGGTTTATTTTAAAGTTTAATGTGGTCATCAAAGGTTAATGAGTCCCAAGCTTATAAATTAGAGTACCTAAAAACTCACTCAGCATCTCTAGAGTGAGTCAGGGTTGAGACTAAAAGTAGCCAAAAAAGGAATGCAGATATACGTGCATATCTTGTACGTATAGAGAAAATGTTATGGGAGAGAATGTGGCATTTTGAGACACAGAAATTCATAGGACATTTATAATCTCCACTCATTTAGAGGTGCCATTCTCAATGAAAGTTTTTTCCTTTGAATTTATAAACTTGCAAACAAGTTAATGGTGGAGGAATAAATAGAACCAGTACAGTGTACCGATACAGCCCACACGTGCCTGTGTGCTCATGCACACACACACACACAAACACACACACACACACACATGCAGCATTGCCAGTGAGGATGCGATCTTAAAAAAAGAACATGTCCATATTCTTTAACACAACCATACATAAGGTTTTGCCCCAAACTTATTACATGAAGGATTCTAGCATGTTTAAGGAGATTTTGGTCGGCATTTCTTCACATCACACCACAGGAATGAACCTAAAGCAACACATAATCCTATCTGGCTCAGCCCTGACTGGTACCAGTCTGTGGCCTGATAGGAACGGGGCTGTAGAGCAGGGGAGGTGGGGCGCAGCAGGGGACTGAGCAAAACTTCATCTGCATTTACAGCCACTCCTCTCTCTGCCTCCTGTCAGGTCAGGGGCAGCATTAGATCTCAGACAAGTGTGAACCCTACTGTAAACTTCACAGGCAAGGGATCTAGGTTGTACGCTCCTTGTATGAATCTAATCCTCCCTCCCAGTTTCACAGGAAAACTGTCTTCCATAAAACCCTGGTGCCAAAAAGATTGAAGACAGCTGCACATTTGGCATGAATGGATGAAGCTAGCAGAACTTAGTTCTTGATCCCTTGGATGCAAAGACTGCTGATCCAGCTCCGAGCCTTTTAGTGCCCTCGTAAATCAATGTGCAGTGATTTTAACGTGGTCACTTTGTCTAACGTTTATAATGCAAATAGAAATGCATATTTAATAACAATAAAAGGTAAAGGAGTTTTATTGTAACAAAGACTATTCTGGCGATATAAAAAGAATACTTAACTAGGTAAAACAACTTAATCCTGAAGGAGTAGAACCAATCAAGAGAACTTGAGACATCAGATGGTTATTTCCTTCTATTGTAAAAGTAACCTAAGTCAATATGGAAACTGGGGAAATACTCAAAAGCACTAACGAGATAAAAATGATCCCTATTCCCATTGCCCAGGAAGGATTTCTGACAATAGTAATATTATGGCCCACAACCTTTTACCCACAAATTCTAAAACCCCACAGCCTCAGAGAACCCTGGAAATTTCTCCCAAGTTTGCAGCAAATTCATTTGGCAGCCAAATCTGACCAGAACCACATGGAACTGGTTTATTAATCCTACTCTGGCAGAATATTGTATGTTTTGCTACAGAAATCGCTGTGTATTTATTAGAGGGTGCTAAGGACACTCTGGGATAATACACACTCAGCTTGTGTATTATGTTTCCTATGTAAAAAAACCTGAAAATTTAGAATTCTGAAGCACATCTAACACTATAGTTTTTAGATAAAAGTTTGCTTTTTGTCATGATAAAATAATACAAGATTCTATTGTTTGCATCTTTTCAGAAGTTCATTTATAATTGTTTCAAAATGTAAGTCCTATGCTATGTAACATTTTGAGACTTTTATTTTTTCAGTTACCCAATAGTTTTCTAAAACATTATTTTAATAGTTGCAAAGTACCTATTTAATACTATGGATTACATGTAACCTATTTAATACCCTGTTGTTGACATACTTCTAATAAGTTGTTGACATATTTGGTAAGAAAAAAATTGATTTCAAAAGTTACCAGGTAATCTTGTCAATTCTTTGGTGTATAAATATATCAAGATCTTAAATTCTGTCAAGTGTAATTAGCATTATTCTAACATCCAAGAAGGGTAGGGAGGGAAATTCATTCATTTTTAATGCATAAGGATTAAAAGTTTCAACTTTACATTCAGCAATGAGCCACATTTATATAAAGAGCTGATCAGCTAAACTAAATATTATATCATAAAAATATTCCATTTTTCTACTAGCTGAGTGAAGCTTTGGTGTAATTACATATTTCTTGGATGGCATTCTTCCAGTCTAAAATGTGTATTTCTGTGTTTTAGCCATATTGGATTCTTAGATACTACTGAGGATGGGGGGCTGTATACTATAATAAAATGTTTTATGAATCACTGAACAAATTAAATGTTATTTGTTAAGATTCCATGTTATAGCATTTTGGTTCACCTTTCCTATTCTTTAAAAATTGGTATTTGTAGATGGTATACATTACGTTCCTCACTTAGCCAAAACACATATTTCATTTTCAATGGTCAAAACAGTTGATAACTAAAATGCCTTGCTCTAAATGATATAACAGATTTGATGACAGCAACCATCTCTTTTAGGGTCTGCAAGGACTTCCCGGCATTCCAGGTGCTCCAGGCCCTACTGGACCCCCCGTAAGTACTTGTCAAACTATTCTGCTCACCCCTCATGTCTGCTAGGATGATGCAAAGTGACTCAACATTTCCCATTGATTTTTTGTTCTTTGTACCTTGGTCAATCATCCAGCAATAACCTAAAAAATTAGCCTCATCCAACCTCTCACATTTTCATTTAGTGTTACTTAAAGCTGCTCAGACTCCTGGAGGCCTGTCATCAGAATTCAACCAGACCAGAAAGCAGTCTGTGATGGAACTAGTCTGTTTGAAATAGAAATTGGATGTAAAAGGGCATTCCATTTTTCACTTACATTTTTGGCACTAATTTGTAGAAGAGGTATTCAGATGGTATTATTAAGTGGGAATTTATTTTCTAGAGGGAACAAATGGGCCAAGGATTATTAGATTCAATTTACTCCTGTATATGTACCAGGTAAAATACCCTCTCCTTTAGTCAAGTCTTTCATTGCCCCTCAAACAGCGTCAAAGCCTTTGTGTCTTTGACTGTCCTGTTTTCCTAGAGCAGAATCTCTTTTTCATTCTACCTGCTGAACCCAATCTCTTATTCAAATGGACTTCAATTCCAGGATTGCCGGATAAAATCCTGAACATGCAGTTAAGTTTGAATTTTAGAAAAACAATTTTTTAATCTGTCACAAATATTGTATTTCTATCTGGTAAATCGAACAACCCAACTCATGTCTCAGTTTCTCCATCTCTTCTCAGAGTTCCTATGCAGATGTCTTTACCACAAAAATAGGAGCATCTGGGTGGTGCCTGTGGCTCAAGGAGTAGGGTGCCGGCCCCATATACTGGAGGTGGTGGGCTCAAACCCAGCCCTGGCCAAAAATAAAATAGGAGTGTCATATTACTGTATCTAATCATATTACTATATGTTTTGAATCATGGAATCACCACAATTAAAATTTTATCATTTAGCAGTTATATAGAACAAACCTGGCTTTAAATTGCACACTAAATTAAAAGTTATGAAAAAGAGTTATGAAAAGAACTATGAAAATTATTGCCAAGTGTTCCCCAAGAAGAACTAAAATGAAAATTTATTTTTTATAGCAGAAATGCAGATCACATAACTCAATAGGCACATTGTTAATTCTGCCATTTCTTAAAGTATTTAAAATGTTGATCACTACCAAAATTACAGCTCGTTTAGGAAGGCATAATGTTATGTAAATTGCTATTTAAACAGCAAGGCTAGATTCTTAAATGTTTCAGAAGGTTCCAATTAAGGTCATTACATGCGGCTGACCAAGGTGAAACAGATGACCACAAATACAAATTTTACCTTGCCAGGGCTTATCAGCAGGGTACAGCTGCTGGATCAGCCTGAAGAAATACAAGCTTCTAGGACTGAGTTAATTAGGATCAAGTGACCTTGTAAATGTCTAACTTTTAGTAACCAACTTCCAATACCCTAGGCCATTTTGTTGTTTCTGTCCCCAATTTGGTTTTGTGTTCCACAGGGCTTACTGGGAAGAACTGGACATCCTGGTCCCACGGGAGCAAAGGGTGACAAGGTACAGAGGAAGAGCCTCACTCACCTTGGGAACTGGGGACTGGGTAGGAGCGGGGTGAGCCTCACTCACCATCGGAACTGGGGACTGGGTAGGAGCGGGGTGAGGCTATTTACAGGAAAAGTTATAAAGCCAAGCAACTCTGAAAGTTGGCAGATGTCAGAGAGCAGTTCTTCTTATAGTGTAACTTGGAAAAATGAGGTCCAAAAGTTGGTCTGAGCACAGGGGATGTATTCTTAGGGGAAAGGATGAATAGAGCACAATATCATATAAGAAAAGTCCCATCTGGATTCTGGATCCTGAGTGGCCATCTGTGTGGAAGGATGGGGGTCAGGGAAGCCTCCTGAATAGGTGCATATGAAGGGATGTATATTAGGGGGTTTCAGCCACAGGGCTGCCTTCATTCATTCAAGCTTCTATGACAAAATACCACCAACTGAGTGGCTCATAAACCATTAACGTTTATAAGTTATTTCTCACAGTTATGAAGACTGGGAAGTCAAAGTTCAAGGTGTCGGCACATTCGTTATCTCCTGGGGCCCACTTTCTTGTTCATAGATGGCACCTTTAGCTGTACACTCACAGAGCAGAAGGAAGACCAAGCTCCCCTGGGCCTCTTTATGAGAGTATTAATCCTGTTCATGAAGGTGCCACCTTTGTGACTAATCACTTCCCAAAGGCCCCCTCTCCTAGTATATCATCGGGGTGGGTGGGGAGTAGGATTTATCATATGAATTCTGGGGGAAACACCCAGGACGTAGCAGGTGCCAAGGTTCCAGGCAGCACTAGGATCCCAATAACTGAAGGGCTTACTGAGACAATCTGGAAGTTGTTCCCTACAGGGTCATGGAGAAATTGACTGAGCAACCAGGGTAACTTGTTTCCCAGGGAGGCCAGCTATTGGACAGATGGGTATGAGAAGGGATAGCCAGCTGCAGAGGAGTCTCAGACAGGAAGCCTGCGGGGCTTCACAGTATGGCCAAGTTACCATCCAAAGTGGAGTAAGCCTCACTGTTCAGATGAGGGAAATGAGAATCAATAGTCTACATGAGTCGCTCAAGAGGTTTCTAGGCACTTGTCAGGATGCAGGTCCCTGACCAGCATGGACCTCGATGGCATCAAAGAGCAAAGGAACCCAACAAAGTTTAAAGGACACAATGTGCTTATTCTAGAACATCTCAGCACATTCTTTCCTGGTGTTATGCCGGGAGCTTGCCCAACCCCCCCCTCCACCAGCCTTTTTTCTCTGTTCTGTATGGAAATTATTCAGTCATAGCTTTGCCTTTGAAGTTAATGGGCATTCTGCACTGAGATGAGCTTTGGGGCACAAATGAGAGTGAAAATATGACTTTTAATTGTGCCCGGGGCGGGGGCCGGGGGGAAGGCTTTTCAACAAGTGCCTATTTTTCCTTGCTTGTTGACTCCTGAGAACTATGACATAGTCTCTGAAGGGCACTGCCGGCAGCCAGCAGGGCATGACGTCTTAGAGGGAAAATCCCCATCAAAGCAGCTGAAAAAATACAATATACTTATTTGTCGCACATTCTCAGGCAGCTGCATTGCAAGAACAACTTGACAGTTTCTTTTTGTTTATAAACATACAAACAGAAGATTTTATGATACACTCTTTTGTTACTTAAAAGTGAGAGGACATTGGCATGAAATCCTTCA
This sequence comes from Otolemur garnettii, assembly GCF_000181295.1. NCBI lineage: Eukaryota > Metazoa > Chordata > Mammalia > Primates > Galagidae > Otolemur > Otolemur garnettii. The sequence continues at coordinate 13,684,970 of NW_003852430.1, forward strand.
TCAAATTTATGGGGAAAGTTTTAAAATCCTTCAGAATTCTTGGGCATTGTGTGTAGAAATTTTATTCCCTCTGGATTCTTTTTTTAAATTAACCATTATTTGCCAATGCCCATGACATAGAGGAACTTAAAAATTTTTAGGAGCTATTATTGTAAAGGAAAAGCACAGTTAAAGCACGACTTGGCGAGAGATACAGGAGGTTACAATACCTCTGCTTATTACAGAATAACGGACGCCTATGGTTTATAGAAATAAAAGTGAAATCTATTTTTCAAGTTTCAACTTGACATCATTTCTTACAAATTCCATGTTCAGTCTGCTTCTCCTATAAGCAGAATGTCTAAGGCTGTTTAAATTGGATAGACGGTTTCCCTTACACAGTGTGATACCACAGCCACTTCTGTTCGGGGGGTGGGGGTGTCAGACTTGGTTATAAAGTCTGATATTAACTTAAAGTGGAAGAAGTTTCTCCTCCTGCAGACACAGACAGGAGTGATTTTCTCCTTTGGTTAAATTATGTGGCTGGCCACTCTGGTTCCCCAAACATGAAGGCAGTAGAGGTGAAGATTAAATTGAGGGCTAACTTTGAAAGCCATAGGGCTGTTATTCACTGCCTGCTTGTAGGATCTCTGCTGGGTACCCCTGGGTTGGGAGTGCTCCCCCAGCTAAGTCCAGGAGACAATCACCCATGGCGTCTGGTTCCATCTGTGAGTGAGTTTCATCCCTAGAGCTCAAACAGCGAGAACCTGCATGGGTATAGGGAAAAGGATTTACCTTTCCTGGGGTCTAGAAATTTATGTTCCTGGGCAAAAAAGATAACCGAGCTGGATAAGACTTTGCAAGACTGAAACAAAACAATAGGCCATATTGATTCAGAAGAGAGCTCTCTAAGCAAGCACAATCTGGTTCATAAATGTCCCAGCATAGAAACGTCTAAGCCACTGATACTGGTCTATATATCCCTTGCAGGGCAACGAGGGTCCCCCTGGGAAACCCGGACCACCAGGACCACCTGTGAGTTGTTTCAGGTTTAAAACTTACCATTCATGTCTTTACTTACAGACTTCTATAACTCAAGGGTCAAACCACATTTAGATAAAGGTCTTCCAAGCTTTACGTATAAATATCGGCAATGACCGGTACAGCTTTGGAGAGACCTGACTTGTTCCCCCTCTGGCTCAGCCCTGATGTGCAATGCTCAGCTTCATAATGTGCGTCTCCTCCCTGGACTTAAGAAATCTGAGTGTGTGCTCTGACTCTCCCCTCCCTGCCTGGGAGCCTCTGGGAAAGTCATTTGACCTCAATGAGCTTCATTCACAGAAAAAAGAGGGCCCATGAGAACAGCTCCTTCCGGCAATGCGAGCTGGTGGCCAATTTGGTGTAATGCTGTCCATGCTCCTTCCATCCAGGGTGTTTGACACGCAAGGAAACACTATTTATACCGCTCCCAGTGAACTCAAAGTGCAAGAGCCAGCAAGGCTTTTATGTTCATGATTGAGACAGATGTGCACTTGGCCAGCAAGGCTGGGGAGAGCAACGGGCCTCTCTCCGTGACAAGTCTGCCCTCATGTGGGCCACGCTCAAATCGCAGCCGATCTGCAGCTCGGGCCAAACGCCCTTCTCCTCCCTACCTCCTAGGGGTAGTTTAAGAAGCTAACCTCCCCAGAGATAGGACAGTATCTGACTGCGACTTTCCAAACACGTGAGGACACATTATTAGTCCGCGGGCAGCTGCACATCTCGCACACATGATGAAGAGATTGGCTCTCTGTTTCCTAAACTTGTTCCCTGAACTCGTTCATCTTTGCTGCTTACCTCCTCCCTTGACAAGGAAGCAGGACAAAAAGTATTTGGGGGGTTCAGATTCTCAGATATACTCCCTCCCCTGTGGACAGAACAGAAAACATAATACGAGCTGGTAACAGGGACCTATGGTTTTATAATGGGCTTCAGAAATCTTTCTCTTCCTCTTGAATTCTTCAAAACCATTTATCCTTCAAGATACAGACTAAATGTTATCTTCTCTGAGAAATCTCTGGAAATATCACACAATAGTATCCCTCATCTCCCCAGGACTTAGCACATTCAATTATACTATATGCTCAGTAACTGTCAAGTCAATGAGTGAAATAATAAAGGAACAACTAAGAGAACATTTGTCTCCCATTGCTAGAGTTTTGAAAATGCGTACAGATTGGACAGATTGCGTACACTTCACCGCCATCAGCCAGCAATCATCCGTGAAAAATAAAACGAGGGCTTTTCAATTTTGTGACTAAAATGTAAAAGTTGCAAAGAAAGATAATGAAGATTTGATTGTTCTATAGAATGTTTTTTCTATAGAATTTTTTTAAGGGCAAAAGATACTAACAAAAATTTTCATATGCAAATTCTTCCTAAATTGGTAGAACTATTACTTTTTAAAGCTGTAGTAAGTTTTCTTATCACGCTGGTTACTACAGGACAGCAGTCTCAACCTTTATGGCACTAGGGACCAGTTTCATGGAAGACAATATTTCCACGGACAGGGGTGGGGGAAGGGATGGATAGTTTGGGGCTGATTCAAGCACATTACATTTATCGTGAACTTTCTTTCTATTATTATTGCATTGTAATTTATAATGACATAATTCTGCCGTCACCATAACGCAGAAGCAGTGCGGGACGAGGAGCAGCTGTAAATACAGACGAAGCCCCACCTGTTCCCCCATCGCTCCCTTCCCACTGGGCGGCCTGGCTTCTCGCAGGCCAAGCCCCACTCCCGGTCTGCAGCCTGGGGCTTGGAGACCACAGCTCTGGAACATAAATTTTTTCAACAAATTCTTGTTCACCCTTATTCTAAAGAATGTGTTTTGGTAGAAACATTTACACAGGGTTGTGTCATCTCTCCATTTACCTTAATTTTCTATTTAGGATGAAGAGACTGTAGGAAAATCACTTCTCTGTAGCCAAAGTGCTCCCCGTTCACATCCTCCTCGGCACTACCGCATTATAGCTGCACGTCAGCAGGCTATAGACAGTTAGCATGAATTGGCAATTCAGAAACTGAATTTTAATGAGCAAATAGTTTCCTCTGAAATGCATTAGGGTCCCATTTGTCAAAGCTGAACATTAATCAACCCCCAACTGCAGGTGCAGCCCACGGGCCTTTCCCTTTCATTCTCTACATTTGCTTGGAAAAGCTAAAAAGAAACATTCCATTAATTGGCTTACAGTATTAAAATCACTGTCTAACATAGTCTAGGAAAAATATTACAAAACAGAACAGGAATAATATCACTTAGTAAAAATGATAAAAGGTAAAGATACTAATTCTTAACTTGAAGAATAATTCTGTATCTCATTTTTTCTGAAGGGTGTACCATTCAGTGAAGGGAATGGCATGAGCAGTTTATATAAAATCCAGGTATTCACATTTGTTATTATTTAAAATCATTTTCCAGTTATAGGTTGCTGTAAGTTCTTCTCATCTTTTTCTTTTCTTTCTTTTGTTTTTTCTTTGAAGGGAAATGTTCCCAGTTACCCAGGGCCACCCGGTCCCCCTGTAAGTACAGTTATTTGTCAGCGGCACAGTTTAGCAGAACAGCCACAGTTAAAAACAGACCAGAAAACCCTAAGTTCCCTGATAAATGCACGTTACCAATACAACCAAATTTTACAGCAGGAGGAAATAAGTGAAACTAAGTTATAATGAAATTGAGGAAGGGTGCACAGCCAAAATAATGGAAAATAACATTTCTCATAGTGGTGTCATTTTTTCGTTGTAAATCTAGAAACCAAATTAAATGTCTAAGCAATCGCTCTCACGGGATCCCCATAAAGTTACGTTTCTTCATCTTATTCTTCAAATCCAAACTGTAACAGAAGCAAAACTTGCAAACATTTTTATGTATGTTAAAGCAAATTTTTAAAAATGCTTCATAGTCTGTCATTTTGCTTCAACGTTATTTAAAAAACGATTTTCTATGTTTTTGTTACAGGGCCCCAAAGGCGACCCTGGCCCAGTGGTATGTATGTTCCCTGCCTTGTGTCTTCTACAACACAGGTCTTTGCTCGAGTTTGAAAGAAAAGTATAAAGCGAAATGGCCTGCCCTCTTAGGTGCTCATCAGCCAACATGTGCGAGGTGACAAGAGGCCACCAAAGAAATGCCAGCGACGTGCACTTTATGTTTAAGATACATTAGTCCTGAGGTCACCACTGCCCTTGCGGTCCAGCACGGTCCAACAGTGTGCTCTAAAAATTGTTCTGTGATGGAAGAGGGCACATATAAATCTCCTGATAAATTGGCCATTCCCCCCTAATAATCCTTCTTTTTGATGGTTAATTCCATTTTAAGCAGATTGTGGAAGAGAAATGCCTATTGAAAAGAAATTCCTGGCCAGGCACAGTGGCTCACGCCTGTCATCCTAGCACTCTGGGAGGCTGAGGCAGGTGGATTGCCCGAGCTTAGGAGTTCAAGACCAGCCTGAGCAAGAGCAAGACATCATCTCTAGAAAAACTAGCTGGGCAGGGTGGCGGGTGCCTGTAGTCCCAGCTACTTGGGAGGCTGAGGCAAGAGGATTGCTTGGCCGACAAGTTTGAGATTTTGATGAGCTATGATGCCATGGCACTCTACCCAGGAAGACAGTGAGACTCTGTCCCAAAAAAAAGAAAAAGAAGAGAAAAGAAATTTCTTAATATGTCTTTCATCTGTTTAACAAAAAACAAAAGGAAGAAACTGTTTATTTGCTTTAAATTTCTTAGGCAATTATTCTCTGGGTAATGTGTGTTGTCATAAACCTGCTTGTTAGGAGGAATGTCTCAGGGGATTACACTGAGCACGGAAGGGGACGGTGTCCTCCAGCCGCCCCCTGAATGACAATTGTTCCCAGCATCTTTCTGAAGCGTGGAGCCTCACTGTAAACGTTCTGCCAAGTTCAGTTAGATTCCCTTTATTCCTGGCCATCTTTTCCTGCCATGTCCTTTTCAAGCATAGGTTCCATCCTCCATGTTTCATATGTGTATCTTTTAGCCATTGGGCATATACTTTAAACTCAAATATACCGAAAACTGAAACTTTCAAAGCACTTTCCATTACCATGTGAAAAGATCTAAAGCTATGTCATGATAGAATAATATAGCATAATTTGGTAAGGGTCAAATAAATTTTAAAGCAACAAAGGAACAAACCAAAAAAGTAATAGTTTTATAGCTAGACCTATTTTTAAGGAGATGCATTAAAAAGCTTATTTTTATTGGACAATGTAGTATATTAAAAGACAATGGGGTTTCCCCTGAAAGCATTATTTCAGCTAGATAGTACCGTATTCTGAGCCCCAAGATATGTAATTTATAAGTTTGTTTTATTTTACTACTTGTGCTACCCTTTCTCTATCTGCAGCGTGGTCTGTGCTCTCACAAACTACTACCCTTCTTTCTACATATAATTGTCTTTCATCTTGTTCATAAAAACATCCTCCCGGTGTTTCCTTCTGATGCTCAACTCCACACACACACAGCCCCTCGGAATCCTCCAGGCATCTCACTGACTTTTCTGGGACATTCTTTTAAGTTCTTACATTAGTGCCTTCTTCAAATGAAGGTGACAGTTTTTTTTAAGTATTTTGAAAATGATACATTATAATTCATTTGCCCTAGAAAGTGGCTGGCAACACAAATGTAGTTGTATTTGAGTAGAATTTAAAGAAATTAGGCTTCAAATTTCTTAGCTGCAACAAAGGATAAAGAATAAAAGCTGATGGACGGATGTTCCCTGGTTTTAGAGATGTGAATTAAATGACTGAAGTGCAAAAACAGAGAAATTCAATCATAAAATTAAATACACTGTGAGCATTCACATTCAGGCTTATCCTAGATACAACTCTGAAATTACTCTTTTGGATTCTGAGTTAGCACCACCATGCAACTCTCACCATCTCTAACCAGTTGCCCTGTATGGAGAAATATATAATATGCCATGGAAATAAGCCAGGAATGGTAAAATTTCAGGTCACTGAGGAAAAACTTGAGAAATCTTTTTGAGACAGGGAGAAGGAACATCCCTCATCCAACAGCCTTCAAATCCCATGGCAGTAGATGTGCACCACTGTTTCTACCGCTCAGTAAACCTTTATAAAGGACATCTACCTTTAATTGAATGTGTTATCTTCTGAGGTGCACTATTTCATTTCTTTGGTACTCCATTTACAAGTGATCACCAATTAAAAACTTACTGACTATTTCCTAACAAATGGTGATTGATTGAGCACTTCCTCCGCCCCAAGTACCACTGAGAATGTAAACAAGAAGGATCAAGGAACATATTCCCATTGTCAGTAACCCAGGGCCTCTTTCCCAGAACTTCGTGCAGAATCTGAACATGTTTTCATTTCATTATTGACAAGTTACAAGGGGTCCTTAAAAAGATTTCTGCAACATAAAAGTACCACGCCATATGCCTACTCACTAATTGGGCCGTAGTGAGGGCAATATCATCAATAATAATAGAAGTTAGAGACTCAGTGATATTTTTGAAGAAGATTAGTGTTATGTGTGCAAAAAAAAAAATTGACAGAAAATGAAATGTAGAAGCCCCTTTTCTATGAGATTATGTTTAAAGCATCCAATATTCTAGTTCATGTATTTACAGTGAACATTAATTCATTAACAAGAAAGTAACCAACAACTCCCCACTTCGGTTCTTTCTTGATTTAAATCCTGACTGTCTATTTGCTCAAAGTTAGTAGCCTTCATCACAAAAGCTTTTCCAAATGTGTTCCTTGAGGACCTACAGGCTCCAGTTCACCCAAACTAGAATATGTTATAAAACACCTTTAATGGAAAGTGCTTTCCTATCCTGTTTCAGTGACCCAACAGCTAGGGTGATGACGTTTAGAATTATTAAAGACTCTGCTCTTGGTTTCATCCCTGTAAGCGTTCATAACTCTTACACACTTACAGAGAATATTTAAGGGTGGTGAACTCTGCTTTGAGTGCTCCCTCTTCACCTAGTCTTAAAGACTTCAGTCTTACTCTCTGGAAATCTAGACACCCTTGGAACCTCACGAATTGGGAGACTTTCTCAAAGCCCAGCCTTTCATTATAATTCTTATTGAAATTAGTGTTATCGCTGGCTAACGGGATTCATTCTGATTAGATTCTCATCCAGAATTTAAAAAAAAAAAATTGAAAATATTCTCTCTGGAGAAAATCTTTTATTCTCAAACTATTTCCAAATACCAAATGCAGTAATATATTGCTTTAAAATACAGCATACCATTTGCTTGCTAAATTATAAGCTAATGTTTCAGAAGAAGAATGAGCAGAAAATACCTTTGCTTTTGAAATCAACACTTTAGACCTTTTGCTTATTGCCCCTGCATTTTTTATTTTCATATTTAACAGGGAGAGCCTGGTGCAATGGGGTTGCCAGGACTAGAAGGATTTCCAGGTATTAAGGTAAGTACAGAGGTTAGAAATGTGTTCATTCATTCAAGTTTCTAAAATGTTTACTGAGCACCTACTGTTTTGCCAGGAACTATTTTAGGTTTGGGGATACATGAGAGGACAGAACAAACAAAAACCTCAGTACTCATGGAAATGACATTCTAGCCAAGGGGTACAGAAGCTACAGAAGAAACATTATAAAAAACTAAGTAATAGTGTTGGTAAGTACTACAGAAAGAAGGAAAACGTAGAACAGGTTAAGAGATCAAGGGCAGTGCAGGGTTGTGATGTGAGAGTAGTCTGAGAAGGCATTATCTGGGGGAGTTAGCCTAGTCCCCTCAAGTCAAGTCTGAAGGAAGAATCTCCCAGGAAGAGGTAACAGATCTAAAGGCCTGGAGACAAGAGATTTTCTGCTACATCCAGGGAGAGAGTGTGGGGAGAGTGGTAGGAGATGAGGTCAGAAAGGTGGGAGGATAGGTAAAGAGTGGTCTTGTCACTCAGGGTATGGCCAGTGCTGGTCTGCAAGCCCATCGTCATGGGTTCTATGGCAGGGCAAATATAGAGATTGAGAGGAAGCATCTAAAAACATGTCCAGTAACTTTGTCTAAAATTATCTATCAAGCATGCAAGCAGTGAACTTACTAGAGAACAATTAAGTAAAAAATCTCCCCTTCACCATAGGTAGTCTGAGAAGCACTAATAGAGAGGCTTACCAGCCATTATAAGAACATCATCTTTCACTCTGAGTAAAATCCAGAGCTGTCAATGGTTTCTGAGTAGAGGGATGACTGACCCTTCAGCTGAAGGACAAAGGTAGAAGCAGGGAAGCCAGTTAAAAGATACCTGGTAATCCAGGTACTAATTGATGTTGGCTCAGATCAGAGAAGAAACAGTGGAGACGGTGAGAAGTGGCTGGATTCTGGATGTACGGTAGAACCTCTGCAAGTACACCACCCAAGGGATTCTGGATGTACGGTAGAACCTCTGCAAGTA
>NW_003852430.1:13693437-13789298 GCF_000181295.1 Otolemur garnettii
ACCACCCAAGGGATTCTGGATGTACGGTAGAACCTCTGCAAGTAGACCACCCAAGGGATTCTGGATGTACAGTAGAACCTCTGCAAGTAGACCACCCAAGGGATTCTGGATGAACGGTAGAACCTCTGCAAGTAGACCACCCAAGGGATTCTGGATCTACAGTAGAACCTCTGCAAGTAGACCACCCAAGGGATTCTGGATATATGGTAGAACCTCTGCAGGTAGACCACCCAAGGGACTGTAAGAAATCAGTCACTATATGGAGGTGACCAACATAAGCAACTAGGCCTCCTGTACTGATATGTACATGTGGTGCCTGTCAGGTGTAAGAAAAATTAGGTCAACTTAAGGTGGTGGTCAATGTAAGGAGGGAGTCAACTATGAAGCTTCTACTATATTTTGAAGGTAGCACCAACAGGATTTTTTGATTGATTGAATCTGAGTATGAAAGGATAAAGAAGAACAAAGACCTAAGGTTTAAGGGTCTGAGCTCTAAGGTTTAAGACCTGAACAACTGGCCTGATGGAGTGGTCATCAACTGTAATGAGGACAGGTTAAGCAGAGCCTGTTTGGGAGAGGGAGGATTGTTAGGAGTTTAATTTTAGATGTGAGGCCAAATTTGAAGCTAGATAGCAAAGTATTGAGTAGGAATTATGCTATAAAAGTATAGAGTTTGAGAAGGAAATCTAAGTGGAGATATGAATTTGGTTGTCCTAAGCACATAGAGGCTATCTTAAAGTCAGGTGACTTGATAAAATCAATAGGGGGATGACAAGAGAATTTTAGAAAGAGGAGAAAGAAGGTCAGGGACAGCATCCTGGGGGCCTCCAATATTAAGAAGAGAAGAAGGAAGGAGCAAAGAAGACTGAAAAGTGACCAGGAAGGTAAGAGGAAAACTTGGTATCCTAGAAGTCAAGAGGAAATAAGGAGTCAAGGCGAGAGGAATGATCACCTGCCCCAAATACAGCAGATGGGTCAAGTAGGATGTCAAGTGTTGATCACTGGATTTAACAATGTAGAGGTCATTGGATGACCTTGACTAGAGTAATTATTACTATTTTACTGTCTTGTTAGGAGCACCTACTGGACTTGAACTGATTTAAGAGAGAATAAGAAAAAAATGGTCAGCAAGTCAGTATAAGCAATGCTCAAGGAGTTTTGCTGCAAAAGAAAGCAAAGTAGGGCCAAGGTTTTATAAGATAGATTTTTAAGCCTAGACATTCCAGAATGCTGATATGTGAAATAGATGACCCAGTAGAAAGAGGGAGCATGGGGATAATGGGATAATAATTTAACAGAAACAGAGAGAGAGAGGAAAGAATTACTGGAACAATGTTTTGAAATAGCCAAGAGGGAAGGGACTGGTGCATAAATGGGGTATCTGTAGCAGAGGTGGGAAGCCAGAGTATGGGGGTGAGATGCTGGCAGGTGGGAAGCTGAAGTGCTCTTCTGATTGCTTAAATTTTCTCAGAGCTGGGGAAGCAATGTCATTATCTGAGAGTAAGTCAGGGAAAAGAGGTTGAGGATTTAAGGAGAAAGTCCTTGAGAGAGACAGTGTTCAGGGACCACAGAAATGTGATGACTGGTCTGCCCTAGTGACCCTCTCGAGGTTCGTGTCATGAATTGACATGGAGTCAGCGAGATCATGTGTGCTTCTCCAGCCATGTACAGGCTTTCAGGTACAGACACAGAATAGGAAGGGAGTTGGATTTAATCAGTGTTCTGCTTTTGAAAAGTGAATACTGGAAGCAAGAATTGGGCAAGAGAGTTAATGGAGTACACAGGAGTGATTACAATAAGGGAGAAGGTGAAGAAGGGAGAGAGACAACCCAGGGAGTGAAAGATAGTAAACAATCTGTACCATCATGGATTAGAGGCCATGGCTTTCAAGATACTCAAGGGAGTAAATTAGAATAATGGGGAATGGTGGTCCCATACTGGAATGCATGAAATTCATGGGGGTGGTCTAGATATGTTTATGAACAAGGCATCAGGTGTAACTGTGAGAATAAGAGGCGAGATTATTAGAGGAGGGTGGTCCTTGGAAATGAGAGACCCAAATGCTGGGAGGATCATATTGTCAGAGGGAAGTCCTCTTAGCTTTAATCTTTATCAGATATGCAAATGTTTCCATTGAATTAAAAGTTCCAGTATATTCCTTTCAAGGGTGAAGATTCCATAATTTAAAAGGAATAGAATGAAACTGAGGAATATTACCTACTTACATCATTTTCTCATTTTTTTATTAGTGCTTTTTTTCTTTTTGATGGTAACTATGGATTATATATTAAAAACATTAATCCTCCCTTACATGTTGAAGTTTTTTCCTAGTTGGTCTTGGCTTTTCATTTTTATGTTTAATCTTACTGTAAGTATAACTTGACTGTTGCAAGATCTAAAGCTATTTTACTTCATGATTTCTTGTTTTGCTTTTATGCACAAAAGAACTTTTACTTCATTTTTAACCAAGATCAGATGATCAGTAATGTAGTCTTCTAGCTTTTTTATACTTCGGATTATTTTCTTTTCAAATTTTTTTAAATAGTTTTAACTATTATTGGTGTATAACAGCTGTATATCTTTATATAGTGCATGTAATGTTTTGATACAGGCATACAATGTGAATTAATCAAATCAGAGTAATTGGGGTATCCATCAGCTCGGGTGTTTATCATTTCCTTGTATTAGAAACACTATAATTCCACTCTCTACTTCCTCTCTAATTGTTGACTGTAGTCACTTTGTTGTGTTTTCAAATGTTGTTCATTCTAACTATCTAAGTATATTTTAATATGTTTGTACTTGCTAACCTTTTCCACTTCATCCCCCTTCCCTGCTACCCTTCCCAGGCTCTGCTAACCATCATTCTACTCTGTCTCTGCAAGATCAATTATTCTAATAACAGCATTTAGCTCCCACATATGTGTGAGAACGCCCAAGGTCTCTCTTTCTGTGCTTGGCTTATTTCATGTAGCACAATGTTCTCCAGTCCCATCCATGTGGTTGCAAACGTCAGGGTTTCATTCTTTCTGTGGTTATGTAATATTCCATTTTGTATGCGTACCACAGTTTATTCAGTCATCCATTGACAGACTATTAGGTTGATTCAATCTTGGCTACTGTGAATAGTGCTGCCATAAAAATGGGCAGGTGTCTCTTTGATACACTAGACTCCCCTCCTTTGAATATATACCCACTAGTGGTATTGTGGGCTCACGTGGCAGCCCTATTTTTAGTTTTTTGAGGAACCCTCGTACTGTTTTTTATAGTGGTTGCTCTAATTTACATTCTTATCAACAGTATATGAGGATTCCCCTTACTCTATATCCTCACCAGCATTCATTATGGCCCTTCTTTTTGATGAAGTCTGGTTTAACTGTGGAGGGAGGATATTTCATTGTAGTTTTGATTTGCATTTCTCTGATGCCTAAGGAATTTGAGCATTATTTTGGATGATTTTATTCTGCATAAATCTATATGAAATTTATATGGGAATGTAAAGAGAGGAATCAAGTCTTTCTCAAAGATATTATCCAGTTACTAGCACTATTTGTTGAATAATAACTCCTTGTCTTTACTAAAATTCTATTATAAATGCTGGTCTATTTCTGAGATTGGTATGCCAATATTCCATTATTCTGATTATTGTAGCTTTTCTTAGATATTGGTGTTGCTAGTATCTCTATTACTCTTTTAGTTTTTCTATCCTCTTATTTATTTGTTCTACCAAGTAAACTTTGATATCATTTGATCAAACTGCACTTGTGTAGGGATTGCATTAAATTTATAAATTAGCTTGGGTCCCAATGACACCTTTACAACATAGTCTTGCCCTCCAAGAACAGAGTATATCTCTTCAGTAAATCAAGTCTTCTTTTATGTCTCTGAGTGAAGTTATAAAGGTTCTTAAATGTAGGTTATGCCCAACAAAATTGCCATTTTATTATCCTGTATATATAATCATTAGTATTTTCAGCATTGTCAGCTCTATCTAAAATGCAACATTGCCTCTTGTAAAGGAATTGACTTACTTTGTTGCTCAGAGCAATTCAAGGAATCTTCTGATCGGACAAATGAAAAGAACTACAAAACATTAATTCTGGATCTTTTTATTCTAACCCAACATCCAATGAGACAAAGATAGGAAAAGCTTTGTAAGAGATGTTCAGTGTGCTTAATCATTTAAATCTGTGGTCCCCAACCCCCAGGCCTCGGACTGGGTACAGGTCCGTAGCCTGTTAGGAACTGAGACTGCACAGCAGGAGGGTGATGGGGGGGGGCAGTGCAGCTTTGTCTGTATTTACAGGGGCTCCCCATCACTCTCATCGCTGCCTGAGCTCTGCCTCATGTCAGATCTGGGACAGCATTAGATTCTCACTGGAGAGCCAACCCTACTGTAAACTGCACACAGGACGGATCTAGGTTGCACGCTCCTTGCGGGAATCTAATGCCTCCCCAACCCCATCCATGGAAAAATTGTGTTCTGTGAAATCAGTGCCTGGTGACAAAAAGATTGGGGACCTCCAATTTGAATAATAGTAATGACCTTTTGAATAAAAGCATTGGCTAAGTCCAGCTGTATGGACTTAAATTCTATTAAACATGGGTGCCAGAAGTGATAACACAAATGCCTGTGTTCCTTCAGACTATCATTTACTTTGGTTTTATATTTTAAAAAGCTGTTAACAGGCTCAATTGGCTACTCATTTCCCCATCTGCCTACGAGGTTCACACCAGTTGATATTAGTAACCAAAGAAACCAAACCATTATATGACCCAAAGAAAAGCTTTACCAAATCCAAATTATTATTTGAGAATTAATTGTATAATATTTTGTAGATATTATTATGAGTAGCAATTTTTTTTAATCCCAACAGGGAGATCGAGGCCCAGCAGGACCCCCAGGAGTAGCTGGGATATCGGTGAGTTCAGATGATCTCACATAATTTTCACTGGTGAACATTCCTATCTCCGTGATAAACCCACAGCCAGGGACCGAGAAGGGCTGGGAGCATACGGTAACTCCCATGGTATGAGGTTCCTGACACTTCCAAGTTAACAAGTAAAACCACCTCTACTCTTCCCACCTCAACAATATATGTATTCCATTCTTTATTTTCCCCCTTTTCTTGTTTTTTGTCTATTTTTTTTTCTTCTCAGGTCACTTTCATGGAGGGGAGGGGAAACCCAGTTACCTGTGACTGTGCATTAATATCTGAGCACAGCCTTGGAAAGCTTGTTTTGTTTCTCTATTCTTGTCATATTTCAAGGTTTCTCAGTCTTCAGAAGGCAGAGTTCTTATCCTCTGGCGCGTACTTTAAGTTCCTCGTATTAAGCTGCAATCTGCTGAGTTATCCCCTACCCAGGTGTTATTAGCAGAGCTTTACGGCTGCTAATGTTTCCTGGTGAACTAGCCCTTCAATCCCCTCAATCATTTTTGTTGCTCTCTGGTGTCAAATGTTTTAATCTTATCAAGGTCTTTTCAAATGAATAGGAAAGGCTCCCAGAAAGGTTGAAATCATTTCTCTGAGCCCAAGGGATCATTATGATCTTCATTCATGATGCTCTAATTAAAATTTTGTGGTCACGCTTTATGAATAAGAGGCCATTTATCCTCATGCTAGGTGCCCTGCCAGGCAGGTACGAGATCTCATTACAGGAAAGTCGATGGAAAGCAGGTGCTTGAATCCTAAGAACATGAGAAAGATAAGAAAGGGTCCTACATACCGTCACCACCCTGCACCATCTAATGACATCTACTGACACCTAACACCACCCAGAGCCCCAACTGTCACCCCCTGCTACCCATGCACCCCCATTCCTTAAAGTCCCAGGAGCCACTCAGCCACTCTACTATTGATAATATAAAATAGAACCCTATCCATCATCTATGTCATATATATACATATATATATAGAGAGAGAGAGAGAGAGAGAGAGAGAGAGAGTCACCCTGGCTAGTGCTGCAGCATCATAGCTCACAGTAACCTCAAACTCTTGGGCTCAGGAGATCCTCTTGTCTCAGCCTCCTGAGTAGCTGAGACTATAGGCACTCACCACAGCACCTGGCTGGTATCCTTTATAGAGGATGACATCCCTTTACTTAGCCTTTTTAGGGCAAGTTAATCATTTGTGGGATTGTGAAAGTGACATGGAAACATTTTCTTTGGCAAGAATGTTTTTATACAAGGGAGTATTCTTGCAGGTTGACTACACACTTAACCCCATCCCGTCTCCACTGGCCTGCTCATTGCCATTCCTGGCAGCATATTTGAAATTCTGTTTGTCCCCAAAGCATCCTTACAGTCTGCCCCTCTTGTACGCACATCCCATTTCTATTTTCATGTGATATAATGAAGATTAATTTCCCACTGTATTCACTCAAGTGTGACCACAAATTACTTTTGCTATTACCCTAAATTGAGTCTATCTTCAAGAAGAAAGAAATACCAGCCACTGTTGACAGGATTTAAAGGATGGGCTACACGCAGCACACGATACGAGGGTGGTCAGCACGCCCCAGGTGAAGGGCAAAACCACAACTTGAACTTTACCTTAGAATTGGAAACAGTGCAACCCAAACATTTATACCCTCTTATTAACTTTTTTATTTTTTAAAAAAGAGTAGAGTCTCACTATAGAGTCTCACTATGTCGCCCTTGGTAGAGAGTGCCATGGCCTCATAGCTCACAGCAAGCTCCAACTCTTGGGCTTAAGCCATTCTCTTGCCTCAGCCTCCCAAGTAGCTGGGACTACAGGAGCCTGCCACAATGCCCAGCTATTTTTTTTTTGGTGCAGTTGTCATTATTGTTTAGCAGGTCTGGGCAGGGTTCGAACCCACCTGCCTTGGTATATATGACCAGCACCCTAACCACTGAGCTATGGGTGCCAAGGCCCTCCTATTAATTTTAAATTAAAATAAAGATAAGCAACAGTCTCAAAGGTAATCCAAATGAGGAATGCCATTGACAATTTCACAGCATGCAGCTAGCCTACCAACCGTATTTGCATGCTTATGATGTGACGCGTTTACTTCTGAAGCAATTCTTACATCTTATAATTAACAACATTAACTGACAATTACAGAAATAGGAAGAGGCAAACACTTTACATATTGCAAACATACACCTTTTTGTTTAAAAATGCACCTTTGTCCTCTGGCTCAGAAAATAAAACAGTTAAAAGGGTGCAGAGACAGGCAGTAATGATAGTTCCATGACAGGGCGAACATACTTGGTACCATCAGATGTACTTTGTATACTTAAAAGTGGTTAAAATGGCAAATTTTATGTTATGTATATTTTATCATGATAAGAAACAATTTTTTCCAAAAAGTGATTGTTCTGGTTGAGGCAGGGTGGAGGCCTAGCCAGTTAGACACATCACGGTCACTCAGCTGATTACTAAGAGGACCCAGTCTGCTTTCCCTAGAACAGACCAGTCTGCCCCTTTCCAGTACAATCAGGGACACCCAGGGGATTTCTCCAGAGCTCCTCTCTTCCTCTCTCCCAGGCAGGCATTGGGGTAAACAGCAGGGAGCATAGGCAAGTTCTGGTCGTGGGATAGGCCTCCCGTTAGCATGGCCTCTCCATGATGCTCTGAGTTCCCTGCTGGGCCTACCTGACCTTTGGGGTTGCTGCTGCCTTCCATATATGTCCCAAATGCCCTTGACTCAGATCTCAAGGCCTGAACGCTCCATCACCCCCGCTGCCCCACACCAAGACCCTTTTTTTTGGACATTGGTCTTCTCTGTTTCACCACGTCCCCCAGCTCAGGCCCACAGGAACATCAGGAGCTCCTGATTGCACAGCTGTGGGGAGCCGGGGATACTGTCTGAAACCTGTGTCTGCCTCACTTCACCGCCCAGCCCCATCTGTACCCGTGAGGCCAAAATGCTAAGCAGCCAGTAGGGAAAGCCGTCTTCTTTGTATATCTCCTCAAACCTACCAGGCTTTCTAAGCTCTCAGCCCCTTACCTTAGATCCCACATTGTCAAACCACATTACGTCCAAGGGCCAGGGGTGGTTTTCTGAGAGGCAAACACCATGAGCTGGCCTGGACACTGTGGCCCTTCACTGGCCGTCTCTGCCGGCTGTCGGCTCCCGTCGCTCCCTGGGGTCCGCCTGCTCCAGGGGCTCCTTGTTGTTAGTCCTCCGAGCCACGGTGCTTCGGCGCAGACTGATCTCCTCCTTTCCCTTTCAACAAAACATGGATTTTTGAATCAAACACACTTTTTCAGGCGATCTCACTATAAACTTACAAACCCTCTTGTGAAACTCAAAGCCCAGGAAACACGTCTCTGATACACTGAGCCCTCCACTGCCCACAATGTGAAGAGCTAACAAGAAGATAGGCCCAAGAGGATGTGTGCTAGTAGTCAGGATACACTGTTTAATACTTTCAAAAACAGTCTTTCCGCCCACCCCTCTGCCATCCACACAAATAGACACTCAGCGAACCCCCTCTAGTCTGCAACTTACAGACTCTGGAACTGAGTATGTGTCCCTGCACCCTGGCCCTTGAGGATGCCACTTTCACTTGGACAGCCGCAGCCCCGGTAGCCCTGTAAACTCAGAGTGGGCAAGAAAAGCTCACGACATCATTCCGTAATTTGGCTCCTAACTGTTCTCTTCAATTTGCTTTACCAGGGAAAACCAGGTGCCCCGGGGCTTCCAGGCGTTCCAGGAGAGCCGGTGAGCTGCCAGTTGCTTTCATAACAGTTGTACCTGTGTTCTGTTTGAAAGTAGTTTTAAAGCATTTCTTGGCAATTAATTATTGTCTGTGGACATGTTTATAGGGTGAGAGAGGACCCGTTGGAGATATAGGTTTCCCTGGACCAGAAGGACCCTCAGGAAAGCCAGTAAGTACTTTTTAATATTTAATATTTGTCCCTTTGGGAAATGTTCTAAGCATTACCTACTCACCTGTTGCCTCAGAAATTCTGGGATTTGACTAGGCAATTTCCAAGTCTCCTGGATATCGATGTGGTATCTTTATATCTCAAACAATGGTGGAAAAGGGGTTTTGTGTTAAGTGCCAGAAAATTAGACTAATTTTTTTTTTATTAAATCATAGCTGTATACATTGATGAATTTATCGGGTGGAGGGAGGGTAATCGGTGGGACCACACCTATGGTGCATTTTGCGAGACTCATTACTTCTTAAGTCTAATGTTCTCAGCAGAGTTAAAAAAAATTAAAGTGGACTGTCACATCCTAAAAGATAATGAAACCAAAGGCCCACAGATATAATACTTATATGTTAAGCTAAAGATGACGGTAGAAGCTATTTTCTCAAATTCGCTCCTTTATAAACGGTCGCTGTCCTTACATTTTTATAAATCACTGCTACCAAATGTGTCATCCCCCATGTCCTACAAGAGCTCTTGGCTACTGATGTGTGGCATTGGTGTGACATTGTAGCCATCATTCCTAATCACTCAGTTCAACATAAATTCATCCGGTCCCTGCTGTTTGCTAAGAATGTGCCAGGCCCTTCGGGAGGGGATATAAAGATGAGTAGGGCCCATCCTGTGTCTGCCTTCTTCCTGATAGAAGGTCACTGCTCCCTTTGCTTGTTTATTTGCTGTGGTGCCTGTGGGGAGAGGGGCCTGGTAGGAGATTGGGGAGACTGAAGGAGAACAAGCAGGGCACAGCTCATGAGGCTGGTTCAGCAGCACTGTGGAACCTTCAGGGCTGGTGGCCGGCAGCTCCTCAGAGAAGAAAACATGAAAAAATGCAAACCATGTGCAATTAGGGTCAGGAGGATCTCAATGTGGCTTCCTGCATCAATTCCATGACGTGACAGGTGGAATGCATGTCCAGGGCCCGGCCACGGAGGTGCTCAGTGATGTTAGTTTAACTCTCTGCCTTCATCTTACCTCCCTGTACCAAATCTCCATCTCCGCACCCTGAAAGCCATCTCATAAAAGCTTGCCATTGGGTCCCAGGAGATTAGGCTAAAAGCAACTTGTTCATTCAACAAATATTTCTTGAGCTCCTACTATATGTGAGGCACTTTTCTGGTGCTAGCAACTCATGGCATTTGCATTCTAGTCTTGGAACCCAAATCAAACACACACACGGTTTCCAGCAGGAAAACCTCTGAGTGGAGCCCTAGAGTGTCATTTAAATACGGAACTAAGAGAAATAGGCTCACCATTGGAGCAGAAACCTGCATGAAGTGAGAGACCAAGTGACAGGGAGGTCAAGAGAACATTGTTTCAAGAAGAGGAAATGGCGAGTAGAGAAGTGACCAGGTGAGGTCAGGGAACAGGAAATGGGAAGTCAGGAATGAACCATGTGGAAAAAAGAGAGAGAGAGAGAAGAGCCAACTATGTGAAAGAGGAGTGGGCGAGCTGCTGAGGGAGACGCAGGCAGCGCCAGACCGCATGGAACTTCTCAGCCAGGGGCTGGAGTGTGGATTGCATTTGAAATACGATGGAAACCCATTGGAGATTTTCTAGAAAGGTATAAAAATGACGGGTCACTCTGACTGTTGTATGGGAAGTAAGTACTCTGTGAGGAGCGGAGTGGAAGCTGAGAGTGAGGAAGCACCACCCCATTCTGTGAGATGTGACCGTCACTGCAACAGGGAGGTCACGCGTAGGGGAACTTAGGATGTGCACCGAGGGGAGAGCCAGCAGGAGGACTTGCCTGCAGGCTAGACGGCAAGTGTGAGGGAAAGGTTCAGATCAGAGCGTGCTGTGTGTGGGGTCTGAGCAACTACGTGAGAGCAGTGCTGTTTGGTGAAACAGGGCAGATGGAAGTTCCGTGGGTTTGTGGGGAAAGCCGAGAGTCCCTGTTGGGGGCGTGCTCACACTGGAGCACTAGTAGATGTCCAAGCGGAGGTGCCAAGTGTGCAGTGCACAGGTGCACCTGGAATTCCTGGAGTGGCCAGGACTGGAGAGACTGAGCCTGGGCAGAGTGGACTCACCATGAGGGGAAGGGAAGTGGGTTCTTCAACTGTTAGGAGAGGACCCCACAAGGAAGCCCAAGAAGGTGCCTCCTGAGGCCTCCTGGATGTCAGGTGAGCTCAGTGCTTGAAGAGTAAAGACAAAGCAGTGATAACTATACAGATAAGTAACATGAGGGCTGATCATTCTCCACTGATCTGGAAATGCAAAGGTCATTAGCAGGAGAGAGTATGGCTGTTGGTGTCTTGATAAGAATGGTAGAGTTAAGAGGAGACATTTTTTTTTAAAAGGGAAAATTTGATGACAGAAGAGAGTGGAGATAAAGTACTTTGAGTAGAGGGGAGAGCTGATGTTTTACTCACAAGTGGAAATTGGTCTTGACTAGGGGCAGACAGTACATCCTTCTTAACACTGGGGTGGAAGAGGAAGAAATTGGGGTACAAATCCACAAAGGTTGAAGGATGTGGCAGAGGGGTGGGGAGGGGATCGCTCCTGGTTATTTTCTCAGTGAAAGAAGAATGGAGGCCCTAGCTAAGTGTGAGGAGTAGGCAGATGAAGCCGAAGGTTTGAAGAGAAAGGAAAGTGGATAAAGGGATCCCTTTGGAACGAGGGAAAGGGGATCGAACTGGAAAATACAGAAGGATAATCTGGTCATGCTAAGAGGCTGCTTGCAATCTCCTGCTTACGTTTAGGTTGAACAAAAATACAAGACTTTCGTCAACCAATCAGCTGCTCAGATGCAGGTGTGGGGTGAATAGAAAGCTGGTTATACCCGGGCCTGGGGCCCTTGCAGATCAATGAGATGAGAGTGGAGAGGAGCAAATATGTGTGAGTTATTGTAAATATCTCTGAAAGCAGGGATAGAAAGTAGCACCACAATGTACAAAATGGAACACTCATGATGGTTTTTGATAAATCATGAGAGATAGGAAAAAAGGCATAGTGTTATTTCTTTTCTTATATTATTACCAAAAACGTGAGTTACATTTTTCCACTAGATTTACTTTCTTTTATTCAAATGATACAGCTGTTTCTTTCAGGGCCTCTCCTCAATCAGCTTTATCTTTGTTGCTTGTGTTCCTGGGTGTAATAAATTCTTTGAACCATAGACCTCAGGTAACATGTTCTTAGTACTTTCAGTAATTCCCAGGACGTTTCAGAGAAGTTGAGGGACTATGGTTGGGTTATCAGCTGTGACAGATTTCGGTGTAATTTACAGCAGTAAAAACAAGCAGTGTTGTACAGTTTTGTGCTCATAGAATCCATTGTGGCACTATAGAAGTCTCCAAGGTGTTTCTGGGGAGCACGGCCATTCAGTTGCCTGCTGGCTAAGAAATCGCATTCCTCACCTGATCCCCCTCATCAAATCAAATCTCAAAAACACTTCTGCTGTTGAACCCCGGGTATCTGATTTGAACAGAAGTACTTTTCTGTCTTATATCTCCCAGCCAACAGTTCTCCCACTCTTAAAATCTTCAAGCAGGACTATCCTTTGTTACTACTTCTGGGGCTACTTTTTAAAGTTCAGGAGACTTTGAGTTTTCTAACACAAGGTCACTATTTAATTTTGCCAAAAACCACGATTACAGATATCCTGCTTTTCTTTTGTATTTTCTAAATGAAAAATAACAATCGGTCTCTGGCTGATAGTTTAGTTCATGGTAGGATCATGCCCTGGCCGTGTTATGAAATTCCCCCAGCAGCAACTGAGACTATTTACTGAGAACGACTCTCCATGCTGGAAAACTTGTTAGAAGGTAATAAACACTCCATCCCCCAACCACCTTGTGCCATGAGTCACCTTCTTGTTTCTCAGGATGGACCAAATAGGAGAATAAGAAAAGGAAAGAACTTTTGTTGACTATTTGCACTGGGTTATGCATTTTTTCATGTTATTTTACTTATTTCTTAGCTTTTAGGTTTGTTATTATTTTCTTCACTGTATACGTGAAAAGGCTGATGCCATTAAGATGAAATGAATTGCTCGAGCAAGGTCAATGGAACTAGTGATTAACAGAGTCCAAATTTGAACTCAGGGCTGTCTCATTCTATTAATTTGCTCTCCATTTCACCACATTACATCACTAAGATCTCAGTAGAAATATGATTAAAAAGTTACCCGTTTAATTATGTTAATGAAGAATTAGAAATATTAATCTTTTTGTCTTTACAGGGAATAAATGGTAAAGATGGATTACCAGGTGCTCAGGTATGGAAAATATCGTTTAAGATAAACATTCCAATGTAGGCTGCATCCAGAATTCCTACCAACCTTTAGGTCAAATCAGATTGGTAGAAAATCTTGGCAAGTAGTGACTGTCAGTGTTGACCTCTGTCTTTCAGGGTATCATGGGAAAACCTGGAGACAGAGGACCCAAAGGAGAACGTGTATGTATATTACTATTGTGATGTTAAGCAAGTCTGTCTGCTGCAACTTTCTCCTCTGTGGGCTAAATTATGCGTCTAGATCCTATAAATCTCCCCATAGGAAAAGAGTGTGACCCAAGATCTCTGCTAGACATATAATATGACAATTAAAGGACCCAGCGGAGGTCATATGGCAGGTACACCATGTGGTCAGCCTTTGTACACAGCTAAGTCCACTTTGCTGTTCCAGTTCAGAGGCTTTTATAATACTCCTATCTCAGACATGTCCCTACTGTAACCATTAGTGAGTTAGGACCTGGTTCTTCTTATTAAAAGTAGGATTCTCAGGCTCAGCACTGTTAGTATTTGAGGACAGATAATTTTTTTTATTGTTTCAGCTTCGCTGAGGGTACAAAGAATTAGGTTACCCTGTTTTCATTTGATAGGTAAAGTCCCTCTTCTAATCGTGTCCTGCCCCAAGAGCTGTGCCATACATCATGACCCCCCACCTCCCTCTCTCCTCCCCTTTCCCACTCCTTCATTCCCCTGCCCCCACCTTGAATTGATTTGAGTTTTTCTTTATGAGGGTCTGTATTAACTCATCTACTGGCTTCATATTAGAATAGAGTACATTGGATTCTTGTTTCTCCATTCTTATGATGCTTTACTAAGAAAATTGTGTTCCAACTCGATCCAGATTAATACAAAAGATATAAAGTCTCCATCTTTTCAAATGGCAGAATAGCATTCCGTGGTGTGCATATACCACAGCTTGTTAATCCATTCTTGGTTGGTGGGCATTTAGGCTGTTGTGGTTGTCTGTTCTGCATATTGTGGAATGATTAGCAGCATCCCTGGTCTCTGTCCACTGGACACAGGTGCACTGCCATCCCTCCACTTATGGCAACCATGTGTCTCCAGGTATTACCAAATGCCTCCAGGACATCAAAATTGCCTGGCTGAGGACCTACAGGACCTCAGGACCTCAGGACCTCAGACCTACAGGAAGACTAAGTAGAATAAGGAAGGTGATATGAGGGGTAGGGAAATGGAAAGGGGGAACTGAACATATAGTGAGGTTACTACTAATGCCAAGTATGTCATATGCTTTTATTTCAATTATTTTGGCTGCTGATTTCATTAGTGAAACTTCTCATTATTTTCTTAAATGAACTATAACCTTTATATCAGGGTTAGAGTCATGCCACTGCAACTGGTTATTCCAGCCTTGATACTCAAACATTGTTACCCCAGCCTTGATACTCATTGTTACTCCAGCCTTGATACTCAAACATTGTTACTCTAGCCTTGATACTCAAACATTGTTACCCTAGCCTTGTTATTCAAACACTGTTACTCCAGCCTTAATACTCAAACATTGTTACTCTAGCCTTGTTACTCAAACACTATTACTGCAGCCTTGTTATTCAAACACGGTTACTCCAGCCTTGTTACTCAAACACTGTTACTCCAGCCTTGATACTCAAGCATTGTTACTCCAGCCTTGTTACTCAAACAGTTACTCCAGCCTTGTTATACTCAAACATTGTTGCTCTAGCCTTGTTATTCAAACACTGTTACTCCAGCCTTGTTATACCAAACATTTTTACTACAGCTTTGTTACTCAAACATTGCTACTCCAGCCTTGTTATATTCAAACATTGTTACTCCAGCCCTGTTACTCAAACACTGTTACTCCAGCCTCATTACTCAGTGTAATTCTCTCAAGGGCTGCTTCTGCGTATGTGTGTGGGCCTGTATTTGTATATTGGTGTCTAGTTTAGCAGTTTTTATTTCCTATTACAAAAATAATCCATAATAACTGAAGGAAAAGTGAAAATACTGATCATACAAATTTTAAAAGAAAAAATATCTCACTTATGCCACCAATGAACACATCAACATTTTAGACATATTTCCATCTCTCTCATACATGTAGTATACACATATACATATTAATATATTAATATATAACAAATACATACACTTCCAAAAGTGGGTTTACACTGTCTTATGATTCCTTTTTACCTAATAGCATATAATGACTGCCTTTCTCTGTCAGTAAACATAGATCTACATCTATCTTTTAATTGTCATGTTATTCTGTTTGAATAAACCTTATTTCATTGACCTACTCCTCTCATTCTGAAAGATTAGATTATTTCCAGTTTTGTTAATAAACATCACTATAATGAACTTCTTTGCACCAAACTTATAAAATAATGTTAACAGTTAAAGATGGTGTTTATTTTGAACATCCGCACAGTATTGATGATTATCAAAGTGTGGTAGTATATATATATATATTTTTTTTTTGGTCATGTCAAAATTTCTCCACATATAAGCTGGGTTGATACACCTGTATGCCGATACTTTTTATAACTAAGACAGTGATGTTAGACCCGACTGTTTTGTTCTTCCTGCACTGCTTGTTTCTGTATCTCTTCATACTCCATACACATAGCTCTCTGTAAGTGTTTATTTTCATTACTTTTTAAATCAAGAGAAAGAGAGTTTGGCCCTTTTCAGAGTAATCACAAATAAAAGAATAATACAATGTCTGCAGTCCCCAATACCAAGGCTGCAGACTGTACCAGTCTGTGACCTGTTAGGAGTTGGGCCACACAGCATCACCTCCTGAGCTCTGCCTCCTGTGCCATCTTCCTACCCCCTAGTCCATGGAAAAATAGTCTTCCATGAAACTGGTCCCTGGTGCCAAAAATGCTGGGGACTGCTGAGATAGAAGACATCTTCAAGCACCATTTCATCATACTTGGTATGAACATAGGAGTTATGCATCTGCATCTTTGAAAATTTATGGCTAAAATATCTGCCACGATACCTCTCTCCTCCCTCTTCTGCAAAACACACACAGTAGTGAACATACTGCAGGATAAAAGAGAATATTAAAGAAACATAGTATCAGATTCAGGCACATCTAATATCATCTCTTCCTCACTTATTATGGCATCTTACTCTACTAATTCTCTCATAGTTTATTAATACTCCTGAGTAAACGATCTCATTGGCAGCCCCACCCACCAAGTCACCTGCTTTGGCCCCTCTCTGTGGCTCTTCTGTCTCTCCTTCCTGTGTCATATATGTTTGGGGCACAGTGGTCACGCTGACATGCACACACATGTAAAACACGTGTACAGAAGATGAACCCCAAGAGTCTAATAACAACCAGTTAAACAGGAACCAAGTGGAGGATGGGGAGAAGCTCATGGTTCAGGAAAGGTTTTGAGTGTCCTGAAGTTTTTATAAGTGAAAATTCTCAGTGATGAGTCCTCTTGGCAACCTTGCCTTAGTATTGCAAAGAAAGCCCAAGCCTCAAGTGACAGCTGGTGATGGTTTTCAAAGGTGCCATCATTCTAGACTAGCAAATGCAACTAACATTCTCGCTAACTCTTATGTATGGAGAGCATCCAAGGTGCCAGGCATTGTCCTAAGCACTTTTCTTGGGTTAATTCATTTATTTCTCAGTATCACCCTTCTGAGCATAGACTATTAATACCTCCTCTCTTTGTAGGAGAGGAGACTGAGGCACAGAGTTTAATTTGTTTACCCAAGGTCCCATAGCTATGAAATGCCAATATGAATACAGAACATTTGCTCTTCACCACAGCTGATATAGTTCCAGAAGAGATTATTCTTTATTATTTTTAACAGGGTGACCAGGGAATTCCAGGAGACAGAGGCCCACAAGGTGAACGGGGAAAACCAGGTCTTACAGGAATGAAGGGCGCTGTAGGTCCTATGGGGCCACCAGGAACCAAAGGCTCTATGGGATCCCCTGGACATCAAGGCCCCCCAGGGTCTCCAGGCATCCCTGGCACTCCGGTAAGTGGTGTTGAGAGCTCCAGGGTTTCCTGGGCTGTAGTGACTATATCTCTCTTTTACAATGAAAGCAATGCTAATGCCTTTTAAATAAATAAAACAAAAGTAACTTGTTCTCTTTGAGGGCAACAACGCTGTCATTCAAAGTTATGTACCAGGTCCTCTGCTAAGCATTTATATATTTGCAATGTGTAAAGCATAGGATAAACTTTATTATGAAGTGAGTAAAGCTTCCTAAGTTTTATCTCATGAATAAAACATTTTAGAGACTAACCCAACATACTTGTGGTTCTCCTCCTTTGGAGATACATAGTAAAAATTAAACATTGGCTCTGACAGTGTTCATGGATTGGTTAGAAGTTAAATTGTGACTGGGATTCTGACATCATGACGACTTAAACTTTATAAAGTGATATAATACAAAATGTCTTTTCCAATTGTGTAAAGCTGTATCTCTCCATTTAAACATGTTAATACCGGTTATAATTCCAGCCCACAGCTTTTAAAACAGTTGTGGACATCAACGTATTTCCATATTTGATCAAAACACAGACTATTTATTGCCCAATATAGTCAATTGCCAAAAGCATGTTCTTGATAAGTGTCTCGCCACGGAAGTTTCAAGTACACACACCCACCTGCCATTTCTATTCTTTATTTATTTGTGTTGTGCTGTATTTTAACAAATCTTTTTTTTTCTTTCTTTAGGCTGATGCAGTTTCATTTGATGAAATAAAGAAATATATCCATCAAGAGGTCCTGCGGATTTTTGAAGGTTAGGTTTGCTTAATAACATGTATGAACTTTTCACCAATTCCAACCTCCTGTCTACTCTGCGGGATCCCTCTGGTGATATTCTTGAAAAATGGTCATGCAACAAAAAATTCTTCTTTCCACTCAGTTAAATTTTGCCTCCCTGAAGTTCTCTCATCATGCCCATCTGTAAAGCACCTCAGCTAATGTGTCTTCTTTTATTCACAGGATAGGCAGCCCCTGGAGTATTTTACAATACATCCATCATCTACAGAGTAAACGTGTCTTACCCCTTCACTATTGTCACCTTGGGAGATATTTTATTTGTAAATGGCTCTCATTTACCCCAAAGTGTTTTGAAGCAGAGTTCAGTGGCTTTCTTTCGATTTAGACCAGGGTCAGCAAACAATAGCCCACCAGCCAAATCCACCTGCCA
Organism: Otolemur garnettii; assembly: GCF_000181295.1. Classification (NCBI taxonomy): domain Eukaryota; kingdom Metazoa; phylum Chordata; class Mammalia; order Primates; family Galagidae; genus Otolemur; species Otolemur garnettii. The sequence goes on from NW_003852430.1 coordinate 13,711,747, forward strand.
CCTATTTTTGCACAGTCTACAAATCAACAATAGTGTTTCCTTTTTGTGGTGGGGAGAGGTCGCTTTTATCAACAGTTTTTACAAATTGAAAGAAGATTTCATGATATGAGAAAGTGATCTGAAATTTGAATTTATTCCCATAAATGAAGTATCATTGGAGCACAGCCACGAGCATTCCTCCACATAGCTTCTCTGATTGCTATCACACCATAGCAGCAGGACGGAACAGGGTAGCAGGAAAATTATAGTCCACAAGGCTTACATAGTTACTCTCTGGTCCTTACAAAGAAAGTTTTCTGGCCTCTGCTCTAGACATTCCAATAATTCAGCCTAAGGTAGCATTTTTTTTGAAGCCTCATTATCATACTGTTAATTCACTTTGAGTTTTCCGTTAACTAATAATCCTGGATTATCCTTATGCAAACATTATAAAATGAAGTATCTCATTATGAACTTGTGTTCATTTTTAAAATCCAAGTGTACGATCTTATATTTCTTCTTATTATTTCAAGTGATAAGCTTGTTCCAACCTAAAGGTATCTTTTGAAATGTCATCTCTTATAGGGCCAGTTGGCCGACCTCACAACTGTGTCATCTCTAAATTTTTTAATCATGTCTTCATTATAGTTGTTGATAAAAAATGTTAAATAAAAAAACCAAGAGTCAAGGATTAAGCCTTTCTAAATGCCACTGCATTCTAGCCACTTGTGAATAATCTATTAATCTATTATTTAGTGATCTCTGAATCCATGTGTTTGTGTAAAAATATACTCTACGTTTCCTTGTTTATTCACAAGGATATCACATAATTTTGTCATTGATTTGCTAAAATCAAGAACTCTCCCCTCAACTGTAAGAGTAATAAAATGGGGATTATTTGTCCTGAACAAATAAATCCATTTTGGTTTTTCCTACCTCCTTTGCTTATCATTTATGAGCTAAAATAGATATTTGAATTTAGTAAGGAATAAGATTATAAAATACTATAAATACAATCTTAAGTCTTTCTACTGCAAACATGGAATCAGCTATCCTCCAAAGAGTGCTAATTATTTCGGATGGTAATTAGCATTAGAGAATGGAAATCTGGGTGCTGAGGTGACCTTTATCTTGTTTTGTGAGCACTGAAGTTAGAGCAGAATAAGGCTGGAAACTTTAGCTGCTTTAGTGATAGGACTGTAATGAATTCATGCTGTTGACTTCAATTTACTTTGATCTCTACAAAGTATCTTTACCCTGGTCTCAAATGACAGTGTATTAATGCAACTGTCTACCTTTTTATTATCAGTCTTCTCTTTATAATTTTAATGTTGCTTTTAAATTTAGAAATCTTTTTCCCTTTTCTTCTTTTCGTTTGACCCTTGCATCAAGCATCGTGCAGAGGGCTCTAACATTTGCTATTTAAGCTTTCCTCATTTCCCCCTCGACAAGCATCTCTCAAGCATCAACCGCTTGAAAAAAGACCTCTCAAGCTTTCTAGGGAACACTGAAGAATATATAAGTGGCTACATAATCTGCAGGGGTCAGTGCAAAATAAAAGTGCAGGCATATTTGTCCAAAAATGATTTAAGAATTTTAAAACAGCAAGAGTAACATTAAACTAAGCACAGTGCTCTGTGTGACTGCACAGATAACATGTCCATTAGAGCTGGTTCTGGACATAGCACATCTAGAACCTATAAAAGGAGAAATGGGGTAAATATATCTTTTTGAACTGAAATCTAAAGTTTTCTTTAGCTGTAATGTCTGTGGGCTCCCATGTCATTATCTTTTATCTCAATGGCCTTCATGTGGGACTTCCGTGTCTTAAAAGGCCTTAGATAAAAATATTTCCTTGCTCAGTGGGTAATTAGCCCAACCTTTTGAAGGCTTATTAAGAATGTTGGAAAATGTTAGCAAGCATTTTCAGGAAAAAAATGATATGTTGCGTTATGAGAGGTGTTAATTTTGCAAGTCCACAGACACTGAATGAAGACTTGGCCCTGGTGGCGTGTCCTGTGCCTTCAGCAGAGGAGACACTGATATTTCCACGTGGGGAAGTCTCCCTGCTGCCCATGACCTTCTGTGGCTGCTCTCATGAAGGGCTGTCAGCGTCCTGAGGAGGACATCAGGGGAACTGGGCCACTCTCTGTCTGTCCTCGGGCAGACCCACCTGACTGGCAGGCTCTGAGCACTCCTCCCCTAAGCCTGCATCCTTCCCTTCTGGTTCCTGCCCCTCTCTCTCTCAGAGTCCTCTCTGTCTGGACGCTGACAGGTGTGGAGTTTTCCCATTTCTCCTCTGACTTTGCCCCCATGTCTCCTGCTACCTCTCTCAGTCTCTTTCAGGCTGGCTGGGTCCAGGTGAGTGGCTGGACCCCCCAAGGAGCAATGCTCCCTCAGAAGCCACCCATGTCTTAGCCTAACAACAATATTTAAAAGTGACCCATAGGAAATTCTTTCCTGAGTCTTCCAGACTCTGAGACCCCTTCTCCTTTCATTTCTATTGATACCAGTCCAGCAAACTGTCTTCTGCCAAACAAAATTACCCCTGAAACCCAGAATGTGGCTATTTACCACTTAAGTTAATTTGTCCCAAGATCATTTCAATTCAGTCCACTTAGTTTTCCACCTAGAAGTCACCTTTTCCATGGCTTCTGAACACCATTTTTAAAAAAGGAAAAAGAAAAACTCCATTTTCACAAATCATAGCACTTCGAGGTCGCAGTTCGCTTTTTCAGAAAACGTTTCTAAAAGTAAAGATTAATTTTCCCATGTTAAAACAGTTACAGTTAAGTAATACAGACAGTAAAGTGCTACACTTAGGTAGCACCCACCTGCCTCCCCCTTTCTTAGCGGTTTCACAAGCGACAGCGTCAATGACAGCCAAGGCTCGTCTCTGCTGCACGCACCAGGGCACCTCAACAGTCTCAGGAGCAGTCCTCTCTGTACAGCCAGTCGTAGACTGGCAGCTGGGGCTCAAGAGAGTCCTCAGGAGACCCTCTTCCCCCACCCCCACTTACCATCCCAGGTGTCAAGATTAGAGCCTCCGGTGAAACCCTAAAGCCAGACCCACAAGTCGACTCTCCTTACTGGGCTTTTCAGCCCCTCTGGGGGCTTCCCAGTGACTCCACTGACACAACGCCCACAGATCTCACAGCCTGGGCTCCTCCCCGGGCTGCCCACCTCTCCTTCAGCATCCTGAGCCCCATCTCCAATCCTAACCTGATGGAAGGAGGCGTCTTCCTTGCATGGCCAAGTCTGAGGTCCAGGTGTATCCACTTTGAAGTTAATTTAAATTCCCAATTTGCTTGGCCAATAGGCCAAGTCCTTTTATAAGCAGAATAGCCACACGTGGCGAGGACAGACACCACCACGTGTCTCAACTTAGGGTCCTTTGGCTTTATAAGGGCTTTGCAGCTGCCAGTGGTGATGCCCACCCAGATTAGGCTTCTTGCTAGAGCTGGAGTTTAATTTTTGCTATTATGCCCTGCTGTGGTGCTCGAGGATTTATGTCAGAGTGCAAGAAGGATCTATGAACCTGTGCAGAAATGGGTACAAGTATCTGGCTCTCTTAGTTCTTGAGATAGACGTGGCCCAACAAGACCACCCCTGTGACTTTAGGAGAAAAGGAAGATTAGGGCTAAATGTCCCTAAACAATATTTTTGTCACCAGATTTCCAGTGTATGGAAAATCCATTTACCTATATTTTCTCCATTTATATATTTCATATACATGTACATGAATGAGTCTGAAAATACATTATCCAGTTTTCTTGTTTCAAGGTTGTAACATCTTCTCTTGACTCTCTACAACTAAGATATTAATTTATACATACATATGTACATACACATCCTCTGATAGATACACGTCATTGGAGATAGGGATTTTTCAACCATTTTTTGCAACATAGGCTGTTTGACTTCCAATTTTCTTCTTGCTCAAATTAGACCTCCCATTTGATGTTGCAATCCCATTACTGGGCATCTACCCAGAAGATAAAAAGTATTGTTATTTTATCATAAGGACATTTGCACTAGACTGTTTATGATAGCCCAATTTACAATCACCACACTATGGAAACAGCCTAAATGCCCACCACCCAGGAACGTATTAACAAGATGTGGTACGTGTACACCATAGAATACTATTTAGCCACTAAAATTAGATGCAGACTTTCCATCTTTTGTATTAACCTGGACAGAGTTGAAACACGTTCTTCTTAGTAAAGCATCACAAGAATGGAGAAGCAAGAATCTAAAGTACTCAATTCTGACATGAGGATGATTGATGCTAGTACATGGTGGGGGGGGGTGGAGGAATGGGGGAGCAGAGAGAGGGAAGGAAGGAGGGGGCGGGGGGTCAGGTGTGTGATACAACTCTTGGGGGCGGGACACAATATAAGAGGGACTCTACCTAACAAATGCAATCAGTGTAACCTGGTTCTCTGTACCCTCAATGAATCCTCACTTAAAAAAATTAAAATAAAATTGGGCGTGAACAGTGGAGCTTGCCAACTCTGAGCTTCACTGTACAGTGGTCTAGCTGGGCTGATAAGTGAAGGTCCCTCAATTTCAGTTTCTTTACATCTTTACTGTTAGTCTAGTCAGATTCCACAGGGAAATCAGATTCTAGATTGTGGACACGCTGCCTGGTTGCCAGCTCAACACTGAGAGTGTCACGTCGATGCTTATTTACTGTCCTTGCTTTCAATGTGGAAACTCAAATCCCATTCTAGGGTTCCCAGGGCAGACAGGCCATTCACTCTTTTAGACAATAAGCCTTCTGTCTTCTGCTAGGGTTATATAGAACAGAGAAAGAAGTTGCAAAGACTACTTTTTAACAGGCTTTCAATAAATGTTCCTTATTTTGGTCTCTCTCCATCACTCCCCACTTCCAGGGACAATTTTTATGGCCAATTCCTAAGCTTCTTGAAGATTTTTTGGTTTAAATCTGGCTATTCCTCTGCTTCTAGTATAATAAGGGTTTGGTTTTCTTGCGTTTGCTAACTCATGTATCACTCAGCCTTCTAGAGCTCAGCTTCCAAAATTTTGTTACTATTGTCTGCTTTCTTATTCTCCCCATCTTGTGGTTTCATGACTTTAAGAACATCTCACTTGCTCTTTCTGCTGTCTGATGGCTGCCATTGGGGGTCGCACGCTTGCTACAGGAAGGGCCTGGCCCATTGCCCTATCAGCAGCCACTTGGCTGGCGTTGACGACATGCAGGGGCAAATTTACAAACTGGCCAAAAGGGCCTGAGTCCCTCACAGATCGGCATGATTCTGAGGGACTCATATGACATTGCTCAAGGACGTCTTATTACAGGCAATAAAATCTTGAGAATCCTTACATCTAAAGGACTCACTCCTGATCTTCCCGAATGTCTCACCATTCAATTAAGAAAGCAGTCGCTGTGTGAAAGCATCCCGAGAGGAATAGGAAGGAGGACGCTAAACTCCATCTGATTCTAATAGAGAGCCGGATCCACGGCTTGGCTTGGTGTTATTACAAGACCAAGCAAGTTCTTCCTCCCACCTGGAAGTAGGCGTCATCCATGGCCTCTGACCTCGTTGCATAAATTTGTTTATGAACTCAAGCAACAAAATCATTCTCTAACAAAAAAAGGAATATCTTACTCTTGTTTTGCAGGGATTCAGGATATAGTTACAACAGAAGCATGTGTTTAATCTGTCATCTTTACCCATAATAATATTTTAAAGCAACATGATGACAAAGGCAGTGATTGGTCCAGAGGTAAATTAAGTAGTAACTATCTTTACATCATAACAAATCACAAAATAAAACTACAGAAGAATTATTAAACTATCACAGGAAATGACTCTTCCAATATTGCTGCTCCATAAGAGAAAACTATATTTAATTTTAGTTTCTACATTTAAGAGACATATGGCAAAGCCCCTGGAATACGGGAACCAAACAGTGGTTTACAAAGCAGATTACCAAGTCTGTGCATAAAAGTTATTTAACCTGGAGCCCAAAAGGTAACAGTCTTATCAGCTCTGTGACTGATGTCCCACAGGAAATATTCATTAACTGCCCTCTGTTTCCATAATGGGGTAACAAAACAAAGTAAGTTGACGTTATACCAAAGAGATAAGTAATTAAGTATCTAAATGGACATTAGGAGAAAGAGATGAATTTTTCTCTTAGAAATATTGACACATTCAGACTGTGAAATAGAGCGTAAACATGAGCCAGATGACTCATCTGAATGTTCCTTCCTTCTCCAAATAATGGAGTTCATCCTCACATTAATATTAATGTCTACATTATACTAATGAGTCCATTCTCCAGAGAAGCCGGGCCGTGGACTCAGTTGCTAGAAGGACCGCTCTGGTTTTGCCCTAGCAGGTGGACTCTGTGTCGTGTTTATAGATGCTGCTGTCTAAACTCTTTAATTTCCTGCCTCATTAAAAAACAGCCAAAAACACTTTAATTGACTAACGATCCCTGAAAACAGAGAGGAAAAGCAATTAAGACTACAGGCCTTTACAATTCACTTAGGTGCTCAGAAACATATTATTTTAAATTATAGAGCATTAGGGTAGGGTTCAGAAGAAGTAATTGCCCTTATGCTGAATGACTATTTCTGAGAATATCTTAAAGGTAGATAATTTACAGTTCAAAGTAATTATTTAAAATAATTTTGTTTTGTTAAAAAATTAAAAAGCACCCAAAACAAAGTACTTAAAAATTCAATGCATACATTAAAGAGTAAAAATTAGTAATGGGAATATGTGTGTTTAGACATTGAAGGTATTCAGAGAGATGTGTTTCAAATTAAGAATAATTGTACCCTAAACATAGCTTTTTAAAGTGAAAAATAATAAATATTACAGTTTCAAACTGTGATCACTGAATTTCATATTTATGATAAAATGCCCAGTTTTTAATTTAACATAATAAATATGTATCCAATATGATGATTTGTAAAACTGTAATTATATATTAGGTACACATTTGTTTTATTTATGAAGTTACTGAAATCAAATGTATTAACATCAACCAAGTGTCCCAGGTAGATTGTCAGGTAGTAAGAATTTACTGGGAAGGCAAGTGATTTAATATCTGAGATCAGCATCTATCAGTCCCCCATTCATCATTCAGTTGGCAGCCAGAAATTCTAGCCCCATGCATGTACCAAAGTTTCCCTTCTGCTCTCTGACTTAAGAATGTGAGTATAGGATGATTTCTCTTTGGATATTTATAGCTAGTAACCCATATCTGTTAGGGCTTCTTCATTAATAATCTATATGTAAAAATCTGTTTTACTTTCTTAAGCAGTAAAGGCCTACATTGTTTTTAAATAATTTTAATTTTTTTTTGTTTGTTTTTGTTTGAGACAGAGTCTCACTCTGTCCCCCTGGTCGAGTGCCATGGTATTACAGCTCACAGCAACCTCAAACTCTTGAGCTCAAGTGATCTTCTTGCCTCAGCCTTCCTAGTAGCTAGGACTACAGGCACCTATCACAGTTTCCAGCTAGTTTTTTTTTTCCTATTTTATTTTTAGTAGAGACAGGGTCTTGGTCTTGCTCAGGCTGGTCTACAACTCCTGAGCTCGAGCAATCCACCCGCCTCGGCCTCCTAGAATGCTAGGATTAGGCGGGAGCCACCACACCTGGCCTTTAAATAATTTTTAAATTGAAAGCTGCTAGGAAAACAGGTGTTACTCAGAAGTAATTTATCCAAAAAATGTAAAACATATATATCTGTTTAAGCGAAATATGTCTTTGCAATTCAACTGAGTGAACTGAGTGAGAAGACTTGAGGAAATAGAAGTCAACGTTTACAAAGTCTCTATGATTTGGCCTCCATTTTTTTCTGACAGCTAAAATTTCTATAATTTTATATGGCTATGTATCATTTGGTCTTATGAAATAAACAGTAATTTCAATAGTAAAAACTTTCTTGGAAGATTTGTCTATACCAAACCCAGGCTGAATTTTTTACATTAAAGATTTATTTCTTATTACATGTATCCTGGAAAATTTGTGTGTTAGTTTTAAAAATGGAAGCATTTGAGTTACTAAGAGAATTTTATTTTTGAAGAAATTATATGAAAAGAAAAAGTAAAAACAATGTGATTAACTTTTTTTTGTCATGCTAAGGATATGCTTCCCTTTAGTCTTTTAATTGAAATCTAGTTATTCGTATATTAGATTTTTTTTAATGTGATTGATGCAAAATGTTAAAAAGCCAAGTAGGTTTAAACAAAGAATCCAAATACATTGTATTTACAATGGACCTTGAGTGGATTAATGATTTTATTAGGGAGGTGCCTGTGGCTCAGTGAGTAGGGCGCTGGCCCCATATACAGAGGGTGGCGGGTTCAAACCCAGCCCCGGCCAAACTGCAACAAAAAATAGCCTGGCGTTGTGGCGGGTGCCTGTAGTCCCAGCTACTTGGGAGGCTGAGGCAGAAGAATCGCCTAAGCCCAGGAGTTGGAGGTTGCTGGAGTGACTCCCCTGCACTCTACCGAGGGCGAAAAAGTGAGACTCTGTCTACAAAAAAAAAAAAAAATGATTTTATTAAAATTAATTTTAAATCCTAGTAAAATATTGAATATCCTTTTGAGATAAAATTTAACTGAATGATGGCCTATGTGGGATTAATAATCAAGAATTCAATAATAGTAATTGTAATCCTGTAATGATTATTCAGTTCTGTAAAGGAATATCACCTTGTAATTATACTGTGTGACAGATTTTTACTCTGTTACATCAAATTATTCCTAGTCTGTTCAAGTTTATCAGCAGATAATCTTTGTAATATGTGGGCCTTATAAAAACAATGAATAGTAGCTCTTATTTAAATCATACTCTCTCCATGATTCCTGAACAAGAGCACTTAAATGCAGAAAGTATAAAATCCTCAACATAGGGTTATGCTTACAAAAAATGTGTAATGCAGTTAATGAAGGTCCGGATGTGGTGGCTTATTGCTATAATCCTAGCACTCTGGGAGGCCAAGGCAGGTGGATTGCTTGAACTCAGGAGTTGGAGACCAGCCTGAGCAAGCGTGAGACCCCATCTCTACTAAAAATAGAAACTCTAGCCGAGCATTGTGATTCACACCTATAGTCCCAGCTACTCAGGAGGCTGAGGCAAGAGGATTACTTGAGCTCAGGAGTTTGAGGTTGCTGCGAGGTATGACGACATCACTGCACTCTACCCAGGGACCCAGGGTGACCCAGAATGAGACTCTGTCTCAAAAAAAAAATAAAAAAAAAAATAAGGGTTACATTCTGTATATATTATCTATTGCTGCTCAAGAAAATACCTCCAGATTTTAGTGGCTTAAAACAAGACATGTGTATCATCTCACATTCTCTGCGGGTCAGAGACTGGAAGTGTTGCTGGTTGTGTGGTTCTGGCTCAGGCCCCATGGGAAGTTGCAGTCAGGGGACAGTCATTTGAAGGCTTGATGGGGGCTGGTTAATCTCTTTCCAAGTTCACACATGTGGCCATTGGCAGGTGACATCAATTCCCTGCATGGGAACCCTCTAGAAGACTTGAGTGTTCCTTCTCCATGGCAATCATCTTTCCCACAAATGAGCCACCTGAGAGAGGGAACAACAAGGAAACCATCGTGTTTTTTAAGACCTAGTCTCTCTATTTGAAAACTGTTGATTCAAGTTTTCTGTTCATTATAAATTAAAAGTCAAGCCCTTGCTTCAAAAGAGGGGAATTAGGCCCCAACTTTGGAAGAAAGCAAGAAAGAATTTGGAAATCTATTTTTAATTATGAAACATATATTCCCAACATTGATAGAAATGGCTTGAAGTTATTATTAAAATCATTTCATTGGCTTGGCGCCTGTGGCTCAAGTGGCTAAGGCGCCAGCCACATACACCCAAGGTGGCGGGTTCGAATCCAGCCCGGGCCCGCCAAACAACAATGATGGCTGCAACCAAAAAATAGCCAAGCATTGTGGCAGGCGCCTGTGGTCCCAGCTACTTGGGAGGCAGAGGCAGAAGACTCACTTGAGCCCAGGAGTTGGAGGTTGCTGTGAGCTGAGATGCCATGGCACTCTACCCAGGGGGACAGCTTGAGGCTCCTGTCTCAAAAAAAAAAAAAAAATCATTTCGTAACATGAAGTTAGATACTCTGCACAAGTCGTTGCCAGAGGTGGGTTAGATTCCATGCTTGTGTTCTGCCTTCTAGACTCTTACATCGTTAAGCACTTGAAATCCTCAGACCTCTGAGTAACATAGCTGGTTTGCATCTGTATTTAAACAACTTTGTGCAATTTTATTTGTTTAATTAAGAAAACTCAGCCATCAGACCAGATGATAAATCAAATGTGCTTCAATTGAAAATTGCATCTTTTTCTTTTACTTCATGTAAAAAGTAATTTTGAAGCTTTTTGACATAAAAAAATTTCTATTACATGATATGTTATTTCTTTTCATAAATGAAGAGAGGATGGCTGTGTTCCTGTCCCAGCTCAAGCTGCCAGCAGCAATGTTGGCTGCCCAAGCTCATGGGAGGCCTGGACCACCAGGGAAGGATGGGTTGCCTGGGCCACCAGGAGACCCGGGTCCCCAAGGTAAGTCTTCCAGTGTAATATTGGCTTACTGTTTTAACTCTCAGTATTCATAATATGCTAATCACAATTAAGGAAAAATATGTTTGTGTATGTAATATATGTAAAATGGTTTATATAGAATACCTTCCTAATATTCGACATTCTAGCAGTAGATGTTTAACTAGTAAGTACTTCAAATTTAAAACTAATAACTCCTGCTATTCTAAAGAAGAATGCTATTTGTTATAATAATAATAGCAATAATATGTGCTAATACATCATCATGATCTAGGAAGTTGTTTATGTCTCCACCTTGGTGTGAATTAAACTATGAGATTTATTATCTTAGTATCTGAAACTGAGAGAAGAGAATCTGCTACAAATATGTCATTGTATTCTAGAATGGTTTGAAGAAATTTTAGAATTGTTTTGTTTCTACAGCCATAAAAAGGAAAGAAATCCTGTCATTTGCGACAATGTGGGTGGAACTAGGGAACATTACGTTAGGGGAAATAAGCCAGGCAGGGAAAGACAAACCTCATATGTTCTCACGCAGATGTAGGAACTAAACATTAAAACAATTGATCTCATGGAAACAGAGAGAATGATATTTACCAGAGGCTGGGAATAGTACTGTGGAAGGGAGGTTAAAGGGGAAATTGTTAATGGGTGCAAAAATATAGTTAGAGGGCCAGGTGCAGTGTATACACACACACACATATATATACACACACAGTTAGATAAATAGAATGAACATTATTTTATAACACAACAAAGTGACTATAGTCAACAATAAGTTATGGCATACTTTAAAACAGGGGTCCTCAAACTTTTTAAACAGGGGGCTAGTTCACTGTCCCTCAGACGGCTGGAGGGCCTGACTGCGGGCCCCAGGATGAGTCAGCTGCTAAGCAGGACAGGCAGCAGTGGCAAAAACACCCAGCAGGCCTGATAAATGTCCTCAGCGGGCTGCATGTGGCCCATGGGGCATAGTTTGAGGACACCTGCTTTAAAATAACCAAAAGGATGGAAATGGAATGTTCTTAAAACCAAGAAATGATATGTGCTTGAGGTGATGGATACCCCAATTACCCTGATGTGATTATTACACATTGAATGCCTATATCAAAACAGCACATGTACCCTATAAATATATGCAATGATTATGTACCCATAATGGTTTAAAATAAATAATAAAAGAATACAATCAAAAATAGTATGTATGCAAAAAATTGCTTTTATTTCACTATTCTCTGACCTAATATTGTGAGACTTGTTTTCTGTAGGAAGTGTCCCAAGGTGATGAAAGTGCCCTCTGTCATCTGAAAGAACAACACCTGATCAGCCCCCAATTAGTGTCTGTTAGCATCCTATCTTATAATCACGACTGACAGTTCATTTGGTGTAGTTAGCACAACATAAAACAGCAATAGTCAGACACTCTAGTTTGGGGGGTTTGTTTTTTTTTTTATTAAATCATCACTATGTAAACTCAGGCCAGATATCTGCTGCATACAAGAATCTCATCTTGCCTTAAAAGATAAATATAGATTCAGGGTGAAGGGATAAGGGATGGTCATCTATATTCCAGGCAAATGGAAAGCAGAGAACACTCTAGTTCTCTAAAACTAAACATACAGTCTACCACCCTAGGTCATAAAAAGTTTGGCAGATAACTGAAGGAGAGGAAGAAGCACAGACCCGGGAGTTGCCTTCTGTGCCTGCACTGTTGTGCAAAGGGCAGCTGATTATTATCCTTTGCTAGTTGGGTCTGTTCTGAAGTCAGAGTGATGAGACTGGAAGGAAGATGTTGAAGGCCCGTGTGGAGACGTACGTTGCCTCATGCCACGTGAAGAGTCAGCTCTGTTAACACCACTAGGAGAAAAGCTCTGGGTACATCCTACAAACCATGGCAGTGCAAGAGGACAAAAACACTGGAAAATTGGGCTGATTCAGGATAACAGCTCTGTGACTTTTGTGCCCTGTCCCACACAAACATCTGGCTCCAGACACCCTCACAGGTGCTGGGAGGCCCATCAGGAAGGCTCTCAGTCAGAGGCCAACCTAAGTCAACAGTATCAGCGAAGCCTCTGGAAACAAGGCTTCTATCTGCCTCTCCATTTGCCCTCCCTTGTCCAAAGGATTTCTGTGGATTTTATCCGCTATTCCCCCATAGAGATATTATAGACCACTACTCCTGATCGACTTTCAGATGCAGTTCTGGAATTTAGAAGAATCCCCCGATGATTTCTAATTTTTTGCAAACCAAAGTTTACTGAAATTGTCAACTCTTGGGCCCACCCTGGAGTTTCTCACAACAGAGGCACTTTGACTACAAGTTGATAGTTGTCTCTTTAACCCTTCCATCATACTTCCTTGTCAGTATTTGTTAAATTTGCCAGAATGAAGCAACAACAAAAAAAAAAAGTTGCAAAAATGTGATTTGTTTTTTAAGGAACTACAGAATATTTGCCTAAAGTCATGCTGTACTGATAAGCCTGTTTAAAGGTACAGAGAAATCTTTCTGAATAGAAAGTTTGATTTTTGGTGCCTCCCCAGGAGTGCATAATAAATTAGAGGGTTTTTCTATGGTAGGTAAGTAGTTATGAAGGGCTCAGAAGATCAAAGCTTTGGTCTGCTCAACTTAAAAGTTTTCCTCAGGAAGGAAAGAAAAAACTGGAAATAAAACCACTACTCCGGTGTCCATGCAAACTCTGGAGGCTGCTGGCTGAATTAGTCTCTTCCTGACTCAGCATGACTGGGTTTGAGAAAAGAGGTTGAGGTGAGAAATGCAACCCAGCAAGGGGAGGAAAATGAGGCCACTGCGGATAACGCGGCCTGTGCTGCCCACGTGGTCACGCTGCTTGCTGGTGGCTCTCCTGAAATTTCTAAAAGAAACTTCTAAGAGAAACTTTCTGTTTTCAGTGTTCATCAGGAGAGAACTCCATTTTGGTTTGGTTTGAAATGTGTACTATGGAACGAGTGTCTTATTATCTTCCTATCTTAAAGGAAGGCCAGAAATGTAACAAGGTCTCAAAAAGTTTCCTGTGAACATTCAAGAAGGAGGAGACAGGCAGAAAACAATTAGAAAATTGAGGAGAGACTGTTCCAAGGTGCAGCCCAGTTGAAAGCTGGAGGGACTGCTCCTCCCAGACCCCAGGGTGAGAACCTGGGGCTCTCCCTTCTCTCACTCCACCTTCGTACAGTGAGAGTAGCCACCATTCTGACTCTGAGTTGGGTCACCTCCTGTGCATTTCTCTGAAATTCCCAAGCAGATGATTATTGATGTCCTTTATAAAGAGGATTATTGATGTCCTTTCAAAAGATTTTCAGACAGTTTTCGATTTGACCCATCCCATGGGGTTCTGATTCTTGCCGCCACACTGTGTGTTGAGGGGGACCTTCCCCTGGTGTTCCTCATTCCTACCATGGGTCCGCAGTGCAGGGCCTCAGGGCCTCAGGGCCTGTTCTCATTTGAAGCAGCACTCTCAGTATACTTTTTTTCTTAGCCTGTATCTAGCCTCCGGTCAGAATTCCTAATGAAGAGGGCTCACATGCCCTGCCATAACTATTTGGAAGAAGATAGGAGAGATTGATTTGTTTAGGTATCATTTTCAGTGCCAAGAATTTTACTATCAAGAGTTTGACAAGTTGGAGCTTTTTATAGTAGTTGCCTCTTTTTAAGATCCTCATTGCCCTGTTTTACTCAATCTGTTTGATATGTCAGTTTAACGTGTGGTTAGTGCAAAGCAGATGGCTAATATTCTGTTTGTGTCAGGCGGAGGAGTCACATCAGTATCATAGAGTCAGAAAATGGTTGTTTCATGTGTTATTGCAGTACAAGACTTACTTTTGTATCTCTGTGTTTTATATCTCTCTCACTTAGGCTACAGAGGGCAGAAGGGAGAAAGAGGTGAACCTGGAATTGGGCTGCCAGGCAGTCCAGGTCTTCCTGGGACTTCAGGTAATAGTGATAATTATCTTCACAACACCAGCAAGCCCATAAAAATTATAACCTTATATGTCGAGTTGAGGGACCCATGTTGATGGAGGGAGGGCTATAGTAATCTGCATTCTGATGAGATCTTATGTTTTATTAGCTCTGGGTTTGCCAGGCTCACCAGGCGCCCCAGGTCCTCAGGGCCCCCCAGGACCCAGCGGAAGATGTAACCCAGAAGATTGCCTCTACCCAGTGTCTCAAGGCCATCAGCAGACGGGTGGGAAATGAACACTCCCGAGGAAGACGTTCCTGGTGATACCTCATTGCCGTCGGAGTTATCTCAATGCTGTCTGTCAAATCTTCACGCTATGTGGGCTTTTTTTTTTTTTTTTTTTTTTGGAGTGTAAGCCAGACATTGAAAGCAACCATCTGAATCCTATTCCTATAGGAATTGCAAATCAGCATTTTTAGATTTTTCCCAAATTCATTCCATATGTTTCCTTTACCATTACTCTGATTTTTATTCAGTTTTATGTGACATATGCAAGAAAATCTCATCAGTTCTTCTTGAAAAAGAAATTACATCTTATGATTTAGCAGACTGATACCCATTTTCTAGACTCGTCAACTTGTGGTTGGCCTTTGTTTTCTGAATTTTAAAGTTCCAGGCTTCTCTTGAAGCTTTTCTTGGTGTTTTAAGTTTATGATTGTTGCTAAGAATTTTGTCAACTTTCCTGACATAGCACATTTACTCCTGTTCAATGTTTTGTTTTTACTACTTTTTATAACTGAAAAATTCTTGTACCTACATCTGCCCTACTTAGGCAGAAAAAAATAGAAAGGCAATAAGAGCTTCACTTTATAACTTATGTTTTGGAAAAAACATCAGAGCCGAGTTTATCAGGGATTCCCAAAAAAGACCACCAGAGCCAACTACTAAAATGATTTTCTTAATTCTCTATAATAAGCTCAATTCAAAGAAATCACCACTAGCATGAATGTGTACTACGAGAAAGGGGAAGAGTGAATTCCAATTGTGTGTGAGTTCCACAAGGAAAGCCTAACGCTCTGTGGTCCCATCACTGACTGTCTCATTTGGTACACAGCTGTTTTCTCTAAGAGATGTTTGATGGTGAAGGGGTACCAACCTGCCTTTGGTACTCTTGAAGCTTAAATGGCTTAGCAAGATCTCTGGGACCCTGCATCCATTATCTTTCTGACCTCATCATCCTCAGACTTTAAGACAAGAACTGGCCATCAGAACAAAGGACGGGATTTGTAGCAAGTGGAAAAGCAATCTCCTTGCCCAAGAAGACGAATATGGTGTAGTGTCAGCACGTGAATATTGAAAGAGCAAAGCTCAACATCTCTGGAAAGGAATAGTATTTCTCCATACACTGTAGCAAGAGCTACTTTCAGCGAAGGAAAACCATGGGACTGACTACGCAACTCTGCACTCAAACCAAAGAGTTAACCCTCAGTTCAAAACGTAATCCTCTGAAAGGAAACCAAACGGTCGTGATCATCACACAAACTACTGAAGCATTTGTATTAACTAGCTACACATTATTTTGATAAACTGTTGGTTGAAAACACCTGATTTTCTAGAATACCGGGCATGAAGATACTGCTGAAATTTAGGGGGGTAGGTCCCACAGGCACTGGGAGGATTGCACCAGAGCCCTGCTGTCACAGAAATCAGGGTTCACGCCTTCAAGAAGCAATGCAGATTTCAATTTGGCCAAATGAGGGTAGGATGATTGCTTTTGTCTGTTTCCTGAGAAATGAGTTTGGAAAGACAAGCCCACTGAAATTAGAAAAAGCTGTGAACAGAATTGCATCTGGGGCGCATGCTAAGTGATTTGAACTGGTTTTCATTGTCAATGAACGATCTGCTGGTCAGCTTCTGTCTACATAGCTGTGCATACATACAACATTTTAGTTATATCATATTGAGTTATACTGTGTATTTCAAGTCCGAGTTTATTTATTTTCCAAGGTTATTTAAGTGTTTTTAACTTTAAATTGTTTTTTCTTAATTTTCTTTCTTGTGCAATACCTACAATGGTGCTGTGTTTTAAACTCAGACAGTTGGAATATACATATGTGTTTTCTTAGTAAAATGATAATTTATCCCAAAAAAGTGTACATAGATCTAAAATTTGGTGCTATGTGTATATCTTGAGCTTTTAATTTGTTGAATTTTCTGAAAGCTTTAATTTATCTGCCACTCATATTAATTTACTTGAATTTGTCCTAAAGCTAAACATTTTATGTTTTCAGAAATTATTTTTTCATATTAATTCATAGGTTGTTTATCTTTTTGCCTCTTTGCTAATTTAAAAATATTCACTTTATCATTGTAATTTTTTGTCGACTTTTTTGCTGATGATAATCAATGTTTTGAAGAGGGAGTTGTTTTTAGTTGAACCTTTCATTTGCATGAACAGACACAATTTGTTTTCTTATTTTGCAAATTCCATCCATGTTTAATCTACAACAAATGTTAGGCATCCTTCCTTGTAAATTGTTTGTTTGGTAGTCTTTTTTTTTCTTTTTCCTAGATTCCATTAATGGTTAATTCCTATTTCAAAGATCTGGATTAATTCAGGAAATTTGAGAAGAAAGGGGAGGGCAGTGGAAATAGCATACTGTATGACACATATCACAACCATCACAGTGGTTCAAGCTCATTTTTTCATAACTGGGAAATGTGACCACCTTTGACATAACTAGAAAGATAAGGCTGTCTCCACCTGGTCCAAGCCTCTCCCTCCCACTCTGTGATTTACTGCAGACACTTCGTTCTGCCTCAGCTCTGTGCCCCTGATATGCAACAAAGCCCAGCAAGAAGTGCTGGGTCCACCTAATACAACACCAAATGGAGTGGAGATTGGGAATTGCCGAATTCCTTTAATAAAAAGAAAGTAAATAATTTAGGCCCCAAAGCAGGGTGGGAAATGTTCCTGTAAATAATTTGGTGGTTGCCGAATCTCTTCCACCACTTGATCCCATCTGACATAAGCATTTACTGACACATAGATGTCAGAGATGTCCACCACAGGGGAAAAGAATCATTAAATTTCATGAATTATCTCATTGTTGCTCCAGATAACTGTGTGAGTGTTTAAATAAAAGTAATCATGGGTGGTGATGACAGTTAATATTAAAACTGTGCTTTCCACATTCTCATATGTTTGAATTCCTTAACATTTCTATTCCAAGATCAAGTAACACTTGCAGATGGAAGTCTTTCTAGGCAAACTATAAAAGGAGACTCCAATTAGTATCTGTGGTCTTTGGAATATAAAGGAAAAATAATGCTTGAATTTTTTCCTTGCTATTTCCAGCTGAAGACACTATTACTTCTGACTGTACTAGAAGCACAGCCAGTCTTAACCTTTTAAACTTTGCCCCTTGTGACCAATTAAAGTGACCCCCACATGCTTATTTCTGTATTCCATATTATGGAAACTTTACAATTTTAGTCACTTTCTAGAGCTTAAGGAATTATTTGAAGATATTTTGCGTGTAAAAATTATCGTTTGATATTTGGCTCATAAGGTCTTTTTTTAATTAAATCATAGCTGTGTACATTAATGCAATTATGGGGTACAGTGTGCTGGTTTTATATACAATTTGAAATATTTTCAGCAAACTGGTTAATATCGCCTTCACGGCATTTTCTTAGTTATTGTGTTAAGAAATTTATATTCTACATTTAGTAAATTTCACATGTACCCTTGTAAGATGCACATAAGGTAATTTTTTATGAATATTTTTGGGAGTTAAATAACGTTTAGTTTTTCTTCAGCCTTTCTCACCTGCTGGGAACCTCTGCTATACCTCCTCTGTCCACGAGATGGCGTTTAAAGCAATTTGTTCAGAAGAACTGAACAGTCACAGAAATACAAGGCTAAGAACAGTTTAGTGGACAATTAAATCAGACTTTGCCCTTGGACATTTTTTTTAACTTTTGTAATTAATTTTTTGTGCACTCATGTTTTTCCTAATTTTAAGTATCTTTGTGAAGCAGGCACTCTATCTTTTGATTGATTGGCTATTTCGTGTTTATTTCCTCAGTGGATGTATACTGACCCACGCACACGTCTATATGCCTGGTTAACATACACGCTATTCATCACTTTGTACACGACCCTCGTATTTTAGTGACGATTCTGAAGACACCTAAGTGGTCTCCCTACCTTACTCTCTTTTGAGAGACAAATAAAAAGATTTAGCTTATCACAAGTAATAAGCAATTTATAAAGTTACACAATGTCTAAACTCCATAATGTTAAATGTACTTAAAATTTTACAGTCAGATTTGAATAAGGTTTATATTTTTCTAAACATGCACCACTGTTTACAAAAGTAAAGTTAGGAACACTGTTTTTCAAAATACCATTTTGACTTTCTTAACATTTATAGTAATGGGATGGAGGATTTCTAGGGCAAGTGTTAGGCTAGAGCTGTTTTAATGAACCCTCAGAATAGTTTTGCAGAGTTTCCCATTTCTCTTGTTCTTCAACTATTTTTCACGTTTGTCTGTGTCCACTTCCTGGAGACACAGAAGTGTTCCCTGTCAGAGTTTCCCCTCTCGTTTCTTAATGCTTCAGAGTTGAGCACTACTATTTATACCACTGC
Organism: Otolemur garnettii; assembly: GCF_000181295.1. Lineage (NCBI taxonomy): Eukaryota > Metazoa > Chordata > Mammalia > Primates > Galagidae > Otolemur > Otolemur garnettii. Next base: position 13,730,861 of record NW_003852430.1, read on the forward strand.
CTCTCTCAAAGATTACACAGGCTTCTATGTATAAGAGGAAAAGTTGCAGAAAAGAATTGGGTTTGATCTTTGAAGCCCAGGCACTTCAAAGTAACTTAGCCCCTGGAATCATATCCATTTGTTAGTTGGCTGGTGAAGTAGCATAAACTACATTAAATTTGTTCAACCTACTGGGAGTTTCAGGAAAAAAGACAAATGGTAGTCTTCATTTTTAAAGTGTGGTGTGGCTGGAGCTATAATCCACACATTTTACTCAACAACCCAACGAAATTATGGTAGAGGAACCAGTCGGTCAATTTAAATTGGAGCACGGGGTTAACACAGAGACAATTCCTTCAGACAAATAGATCCAGCATAGAAAAAATGTACCTGAAAGATAAGACAAGTTTGTAAGACCAAAGCTAAGTCTAAGAAAATCTAATGGGAAAAAAAGTTCAAGTTCAAATCCAATCATGGGTGAAAATTTCAAGTTCAGACCCAATAGCAAGTGATGTGTGGGACAACTCAAGGAGTTATCTAACTTACTTCATGAGCACGAATAATGTGGGAGGTTTCACTAAAATTAGAGGGCAGTGAAAACAAGATCTAACTTTGTCAGAAGTATGAGCATTGCTTGCCCATGATAAGACTGCGGGTATAAAGATGCTATTTATTTTACAACTTTTTATTTTGCTGTGTTAAGGTATATTTTAAGGATAAATATTTTCAGTGTATTAATGTATTTAAATTCAGATTGTATTAGGCATATTTTATAACTATTTATTTTTAAAATAACTTTTAGGATGCATTTTTTCCTGTTTGTTCTTTATCTTATCAAACTATTTATGGTTTAATTGAATGTACTCGTGTTAAGTGGAATGACGCTAGTTTTATTCTAAATCCCACATGGATAGGAGGCCTTGATTCCTATATGTTCATGATGCACATTAAGCTTGTCGCTTATCTCAGCAATAAAGGATTTGACCCTAAATCAGGGAATTCTAAGGTGCGGTTATTAATGCCATAGCTACGCTTCATGACTTCTAGTGGCTAAAGTGCCACACTTCAGTTTCATTCTAAGTGTCAACTGCAGGATGTTCCCAAAGTGCTCTCATGCCAAATGGGAACAGTCCCAGCTGTGTCAGGCACCTGTAATCGGACTGTTGCAGGATTCATGTTCCTACCACGCCCGTAACCGTAGTTTGGTTTGACATGTGAATCATCACATTTAGAAGCATTTCACGGGCAGCTTCTAAAAAGCCTCATCGAATGACTTCAGAGGAGAATTATAAGTGGAAACAAAAGTCAGAGAGCTGGCAATACTTTGGGACTTTTGTTCCCCAAGGGTGACCCCCTCACTAAAATCATTTGAGAGTTGGTGCTGTAGAGGTCCCTGCAGGGGATAAGAAATTTCACAATATATATCATCAGGGATAAGACAGCAGGAAATAGGTAAATACACAGCATGTTTTCTCTAAAGAAATTAATTGCATTATTAATTGCATTAAGACAAGCCGGGGGATTTGTATGTTTATTTATACTGGGCGGTAGTTCACAGCCATTCTTATCTTCAGGTTCCCTGACGATCAATTAACCAGGTGCTCTCTGAGGAATTTTGTCTTTTCACACACACCTTTTCAACTTTTAGGCCAAAGACAAATTCAAATCTCAGAAAGAAAGCTAGTTTCGTGGAGACCATTTCCCTCATTTTCTTTCTCTTTCAGTTATTCTTAGAGAACTTGGAGTCAAGAGCAACACGTGAAGGCGTGTTAAGCAGAAAGTTAGCGTGAATTGTCGTTTACTAAGCCTGGTTGTCAGTCACCATCCTTGTCCTGATACCCAGGTCTGTCAAATATGTTCCACTTCCTCTGGGTCCTTATTTATAGAGCATCTGACCACGGATATTTAGACACAGACATAATGACAGTTATCACACTTGATTTAACACTTACTGAACCATAGTTCTTAAAACGGCCATGTCCCGGGTCCCAAGGTCACTAAGGAGGACCAAGTGTACAACTGAAGAGCATGTATCTTACTACATGAAAACGGGACTGACTCCGTCTGTTACTGAGCACAGATATTCCCATAAAAACAGGTACTTAGAATATTTGTCTCCATGGCCCCTTTGTAAAGAGCAAAATTGCTCGTTCCCTCATATTTTTTCTTTAATATTGCTTTTTCACTCCTTTTTAAACCCTTTTGTGATATCATTCTTGATATCTGGAACAATTTTAGGTATCTCTAGTGATGTTCTGCCTATGTTGGTTTATTTTTAAATGCAGAAATTTTAATACCTCAAAAGCACTATACTAGCCAGGAAATTAAATAATACCATCAGAGGTGATCTTTTAAAGCAGGGATTTATATTATTTCAGGTGGCAAATAAATCAGATTTTACTAATGCTGTTTAAGAAAAGCAACGTGGGTTTAGTCAGCATGAACTATGAAGTATCCATTAATAATCAAATCAATCACCTAGCCATTCACAATCTTCGTATGCAGAAACCAGTTACACAAAACCATATCAGTGAATTTATGAGCTCAGTCAGATTGGGAAGTGATTTCCACAGTTCTTAACCTGTCAGATATTTGAGATGAGAATCCTGTCATTACTACCATAGAAGTTTGGACTAGAACTAAATCAGAAATCATTTGCCCTTAATTAACATGCCAGTTCTAACCAACTTTAATTATTTACACGTTCTCTCAGCAAGTGATCCAGCAGACACCTCATCCAACTTTTTCAAATAAATACATGTATCTCAAAGAGGATTTGGAGATTTCAATTTTGCTGGAGAAATATTCTTGGTCCAAATCAATACCTGTCAACTTTTTCTTTGCTGGCACTTTGCAATTTCTAAGTATTGAATCTCTCTGTAAACTATTGCACGTAACCTAAATTTATAATGGATTGTTTCTGCCATTTGGAAGGTGGTATTTTGTAGGATCTGTTTGTAAGTGGTGATTTCCGATGTTGTTTACTATGTCTGTGGAGCTTGTTGTACAACCTTTATATAGATGAGGTTTGTAAAACAATTGAGCGAACTGTTCTTTGAAATTATTTTTTTAATTTTCTTATGAATAGAATATAGAACTTAGGAACATGTTTATTTGATTATCTAATTTTTCTTCCATTGTATTTGATTATGCCACTTCAGTTAAAATAAAAGCACTTGGGTGAAAAGATAATTTCTTTGAATTTATTTTATTCTGTGTCTCAGCTCCTGAATAGGTTCTCCGTGTCTATCAAGATTATTTTAGGGAGCTCTAACAGATGCCTCTGTTTCCAAAAATCATCTTCCCAACAGGAAACACATCCTGTGGTCTATGAAAATGGTAACAATCTATGCAACCACGTTGGAATTTTTCTTCATAAGTACGATTCCAGCTAGAAGCATAGACCTAGATGCCATAAGCAGTTTTAAAGAAATCTAAATAGAGATTACATAATGATTGATTTGAACAAACAACTAGGGACTAGCATTGTACAATATATGGAAAGGGATATCAAAAATGCTCGTTTTCCCTTGACTGGAAAGATTGAGTTCCATGAACTAACTCAAGATATCGACTGTGTTGAGTTGTTTGTTCTATGCCCTAGGACAAGTCATTCATAAGTGCTGTGACATCAAAGAGGCATATTATGTCGACGTTGATGAAACAGCAAACCAATATGATTGCGCGGACAGTGAGAAAGCACTCGAGTGGTCAGGCAATACCCTCCTTATTGTTAAGAATAAGGGCTTTAGTAGAGCTGCCTTTATAAAATTTATAAGAGATGGTGAAACATCAATTGTTTTTGCAGTCATGAAGTTCTGAGTAGGAGAGTGTTAACAAACCATTGGAATGAAGGCAACCGTTCTTAACCTAGGAACAAAGCAAGGCTAGAATTCAAGGAGTCCATGAAATCTCTGAAATGCTACCCCAAAATGTGTAAACATATGCTGTTTTGCATTTTTCTGGGGTCCACAGACTTCAAATTAGAATTTCAAAAAGATCCACACACAAACAAGCATCTTAAAACATACACAACACACACACACAACATCTATCACACAGTAACACTCCCGGTGGGGCAGTAAGGGATTTTTCATTACTCTGTGTGGAGGAAAAAACACTAATATTGTAAACATACACCTATAGAACTACCAGTAATTTAAATTTTTTTAATGTCTCTACATAAGCTCAGATGATTCCTTTTCATTGAACATGGTTATTTATGAGAAAGCATGCAAGAGGTTAAGAAACCGTATTTATTTCTTCTTTGGTACAACCAGAGATGTTACCTCAAACCTTTAAAATAAATAATCACATCAATAAAGTTCATGAATGCCAGGTATTAAAATTCCTTCTTTGTTTGCATACAGAAGAGCTCAAGATACTAACGGATTGGGAGCACAGTAACTACTAGCAGGTTTGGAGCACAGTAACTACTAACAGGCTTGGAGCACAGTAACTACTAACAGGCTTGGAGCACAGTAACTACTAGCAGGTTTGGAGTACAGTCACTACTAACAGGCTTGGAGTACAGTCACTACTAACAGGCTTGGAGCACAGTACATACAATGCAACAAAAATTTCAGCTGAAAATGGAACCACTCAATGACGTAAGAAAGTCATGTCGGTGACACAGCCCGTCCCTTCCCCTCCTGAGAGAGCCCACGGATGGGAGTTTTAAGCACCAGTTCTACTGAAGGAAGTGGCATTTCTTCATCGCTAGTCTAGTAATCCTCTATTTAAATGAAACAATAATCTGAGAAGATCTAAATAAAAAATGAAAATAACTACTGCAACTGAGGTAAACCAAACAGTTGTTTTGGTTTATTGGCACAGTGGCCCACGATGGATATAGCACACGATTCAAGATCCCAGGGGCAGGATTATAAATTTATGGAGAGAGAGGTGTGTGTGTATGTGTGTGTGTAACTAAGGACTCCGCTGTCTTCCCCCCAAGGCATGGAAAGAGGACTTACTGAATAGCACCATTGTTCTAAATCTGATTGTCAAGTAGGACCTCCGTAATCCTGTGAGGGTAATACACTGTCATCTCTGCCCCAGCGTCAGGCGGTGTTCCCCTTCCCCAGCAGCTGTGCTTGTGAACGGCCAGGCAGCGCTAAGCCGCTCAGGGGTCAGGCCCTTTGCTGAAGGCTCGCTGACCAGCCTGCACGGTGCAGGAGGCTGGCTCACAGAAACCGGGAAGGCCGGGCGGTCCTGGGGGCCCGGGCACACCAGGAATTCCTGCCACCCCGGGGGGGCCTGGCTCACCGTCCCGGCCATTTCTCCCATAGCTGGCAGGGCCAGGGTCACCTGAAACACATAAAAGATAAGACATGTGAGCAGGAGAATCCTCCTGGCTGCCAACTGGCACTGGACCCAGACAGCCCAGCAGGACCCAGGGAAGGGGCTGAATAAACGTTTTCAGAAATGCTGAGTGATGACTGATGATAATGATGACAGTGATATAATCCCTTCACTGGACTCGAGTTTCATAGAGATTAAACACACACACACTGGGTGGCACCTGTGGCTCGAAGGAGTAGGACACTGGCCCCATATACTGGAGGTGGTGGGTTCAAACCCAGTCCCGGCCATAAACTGCAAAACACACAAACACACACACACACAGCAGGCTCTCTGTGTCTCCAACGCACACTTTCGTCAGTGGAGCTGCACTGGGCACCATGGCAGCTTCCAGCCACAGGTGCCCACGGGACGCTGAAATGTGGCCAAGCCAAATAGAGAGGAACTGTAAGCTCAAAGCACACCGGGATTTTAAAGACATACTGTGAAAAAATGTAAGACATTTCCTCAATAATTTTGGTATTTCTACATGACGACATGATAATATTTTGCACACAGTGGGCTAAATAAAGTAGGTTATTAAAATTAACCTCAGCTGATTTTAACGTGGCTACTCGAGAATTTAAAATCATACACGAGTCCGATTTGTGGCTCACGTTCTATCGGCTTTGAGCAGCCCTACATAGCCGCATTCCCACATTCCTTATTTCAAAGAGGGGAGCAACGTCTGTGCAAGGAGAGATCACTGGGCAAAAACACGGGTTTGGAAATGCCCTTCAGTTCTAACTCTGCCATTTACAAATAGTGTGACATTAGCAAGTCACCAACATCTCAGCGACTTTCTTCATCTATAGATGAAGGGATATAAGGGATAATGCCTTATAATTAAATTCTGTGATTGAAAGCCCTGATAAATAAAGGCTGCTATTACAAGTATTAAAATATTATTGATTCATGTCTTTGAGAAGACTGTGCCAAGAGTCCTACAAAATGCCATCATCTTCTCACGGGGGCCGACCCCAGCATGAACCTCGCCAGGGCAAGTCCTTTGGGGGCAACTCCTGATCATTTCCTTTTGCCATATTCAACAGTTGTACACTTCACCCAGTGGGGCATACTCTGAGGCCGTAAGCATGCGGAATTTCTGCTGAATATTTACCCCAATGCCCAGTGGTGATTTCCTACCCTTAATGCAAAGATGGTGATGAGAAATCGGTGTGAGATGAATTGTATGTGCCATGACAACATGACATGATAGAGATTCTGTTCCATCCTGGCCATCTCAGCTTGGCCATTCGGCCAAAAAGCTGGAAGCCAAACCTACACGTTCAGTTACGTAATTGTTTATGCTTAGTCACTGCCCTTTCCCCACGGTTTTTACGTTTCTTTTTCTATCTTTGTGGTCTGACCGCATGTGCCTTTGTTGGTCCTATTACAGTGGGTGGTCTTACTCAGCAGTCTCCTGAACAGTCTTTCCTACTTTTAGAAGTTGGAGAGCCTACTTCATGTAACATCTCATTCTTTCCCTTGTGCTTACAATTAGGTCCACAAAAAGCAGTTTCATAAGGCAAAATGTTAAGTTTTAAAGGAGAATAATTATATTCAAATTTATTTATCTTGAAGCAACAGTAAAAGAAATGTGAATAACTCCCCCTACTTTATCCCACAAGCCTTCATTCAACTCTATTGACTTGTGACACAGCAGGTGATTATGTGCTTCCCTGTAGCAGTGAGGTTCCCCCAGGAAAGCTTCTCCCTAATCCAGTGTCCACAGATAAGGCTATGCTCCAGCACAGCCTATCCAGATCCCTGACACTGGAAGCAGGTCAAGTTGATTTTCTTAAAGGCTTAAAAGAAGAGCCGGATCTAAATGTATATGAAAGGTATCTTCTGGCACCTTCTCTGTATGAGACATACCAGGTCTGTCTGAAAATGCAATCACAATCAGAAGGAGAAAATGTCCCAAGGAGAAGTAGAAAAATCACGTGGCCACAGGAGAAGAGCCCATAAGGCAGACAAGTTTGGGCAAACCTCAGTCCAGGAGCCAAATCCTGTTTCTGTAAGTCACTTAATTAGAGCACAGCCGAGGTCACCTGTTGGCATATGGTCAGTGGTGGTTTCTGCTCAGCAAGGGCAGAGCGGAGTAGCCGCAGCAGAGACCACCCAGCACTCAAAGGCAAAGAATCTGGTCCCTTACAGAAAATGGTTGGCGGATTCCTAATGTATTATAAAAATAAATAAAATAAAATAAAATGGGCCTGGATTAAGAAACTGCCCGCCGTTTTTACTAAAGTGTAATGAAAATTAATCACTGATATTCCACATCAGTGTTAGGGCAATAAAAAGAGGGGAGAATGAGGCCCGTGGTGAACTGGAGAGGGGGCGCAGGCTCTGCCCCATCCCCACCCGCCGGGGGGAAGCTAGATCCATGTTACCAGAATTCCCAGTAATAGGGAATTCAAGAAGCTGAGTCTTGAAATAAATCTCCCTCCACTTTTAGGTGCTAGCAATTAATACAACATTTTTGTAACATTTGTCCAACCGGCTTCCTGCCTGAAACCTTCAATTGAAGGGAATTTTCTGTCTAACACACAATATTAAAAAGCAGAAAGAAAGCTTTTTAGATGCTTTCTTGAGAGAAGTTTCAGCTTGCTGAGTTTATTCCAAATTTCTACTCATCCTTTGAGAAAAGAGTCAATGAACGCATCCTGACTACCTTTGATTTATTTTATGAAAATCACATCTAGTCCAATTCCCTCTTTGACAAATGTAGCAATTCACCCTGTGGAGCTTTGGATGATGATGTCCTCATGGTCATGAACATGTAATAAAAACACTTTCTCTTTACCCTGACTTCACTAAGGAATGAGCCATACACTGTGGTCATTACTGACCTCGTTTTTTTCTCATGCGCAAACTGAGTGTTGGGAAGGTTAAATAATTGTCCACAGTCATTGAAAGTTCTGGAGTCAGAAATGAGGACCCTGCACCCCTGCACCCCCTAACTGCATTTTCATACCTACTGATTTGCCGACTCTGCAGAGGGTGTGTGTCGGGGGTGGGAGTGATTGTTTGATTCACTGGGCCTGAGTAGAAAGAGGCCCAGGAACTGAGAGAAGTATTGATTCTTCTGGAACAGTGGTTCTCAACCTCCTAATGCTACCACCCTTTAATATAGTTCCTATAGTTCCTCACAGGTTGAGAACCGTTATTCTAGAGCTTTATCAGAAGAAATCAAGATATTTTTCTCAGGTTTTGCCCCGTAGAAATGCCAGAGGAAAAAAAAGCCAGCCTGAAGGTAACAGACTGACAGCGTCTGATGAGTCCTGTCCCAGGGCCCTTGCTCTAAACTCAGGTGGGTGACCTCATGTCACAGTCCAATTCACTGAAGAAGTGTCACTTGACTCATCGTCCTGTTCACAAAATAGGCACAAATGGTAATCCAGCAGCGACACTCATGAGTATCCACAAACTACTTTACAACTTTTTCTTCTTTTTTTTTTTTTTTTTTTTGTTGTTGTTGAGACAGAGTCTTACTATGTCACCCTCGGTAGAGTGCGGTGGCATCACAGCTCACAGCAACCTCAAAGTCTTAGGCTTAAGAAATTCTCTCACCTCAGCCTCCTAAATGCCTTTAGCAGAGCCTATCCAGATCCCCTGACATTAGAAGCAGTTAAAGTTGATATTTTTAAGGCTTAAAAGATGAGCCAGATCTAAATGTGTATAAAAGGTAATCTTTTATAATATCTCCCGTAGCTGGGACTACAGGAGCCTGCCACAACACCCAGCTATTTTTTGGTTGCAGTTGTCATTGCTGTTTAGCAGGCCGAGGCTGGGCTCCAACCCGCCAGCCTCAGTGTATGTGGCTGGCGCCCTACTCACTGAGCTACGGGCGCCAAGCCCTCCTTTACAACTTTTAAGAAAAAGAGACAATGCGGGCATAGAACCTTCCTCATCGTGTTTGCCTCCCTCTGCTGTGTTAGTTGTACTAACTCCTGGTGATCACACAGCTTTCTGAAATCCCAAGAGCCTATAAACCTGGGGAATGCTCCCAGCACAAATTATATGAATGTGCTAATTGCCCTGATCTGTTCTCTATACACATATCCAAACATCACCATGTACACCATAAATATGTGTAACTATCGTATGTCAATCAAGAAAATAAAATAAAAAATTTTAATGTTATTGCCAAACATTTCATCATTTTTTAAAATAAGGACGAATATCCATGTTATTCTCTATTTGAACACTAGGGGGCAGGCGTGTTACGTTGTTGAAGGCTGATCCCAGCAGGCGGGTTCTGAGACAGGCAGCCTCTGGATTGATACATGCTATGGAATGAAAGGGACCGTGTGTGCAGGCGAAATAAAAATAATAACTGCGAATAACTGTCAGCATTAAATGGAGTATTTGATGATTAACTTGCTCGTTATGTAAACTTTCTGTATGTGCCAGGAACTTTTTTACATTTCTTAGACTGAGCCTACTTAGTGGTATTCAACAAAGCAGTGTATGTTTAAGGAACTGGTGAACGTTGGCTATGTAAGAACCCCACAGCCAAATAAAATAGCCGCAGGGATGGAAATGGAATAACTGGGTGCTAGAAAACAGGTGGAAACTGGGTTTTTCTTTTCCCATCAATGTTCATAAGTAAATCTCACTTCGGACGGTCCAGCGCAAAGCTGGCTCTAACCTACCCATGTCCAGGAAGGGAAAAGCACCTTGGCTCACAGGTCACATTCCCGGTGTTGTCCATGTACAAATGATTCTTAATTTGTTACTTTCTCCAGTAAGTCTGAGTATACAAAGAGGAAGTCAGGACCCATTTTTTTCCTTAAAGTTCTCAGAGTTCCAAGGAGCTGGTCCCAAATGGGCAAGTTCAAGGGCAGCAAACAGAGATTTACTCTTAGTGAGACACCCAGCCAGACAATAACACTAGCTGACCTGTGAGAAGAAACTGAGGGTGATGGAATTTCAGGGGTTGCTCGTGTGACCCACACAGCTCCATGACAGAGGCAGAAAAGGAAGTAAGACCCCAGGTGGTCACAGGACATGACAAAGTCACACGGCTGAGGGGGCAAAGACAAACTAATGATATTTTTGGACAGCCAGCCCTTTGTTTTGTACACTATGGAACTGAGGCTCAGGGAGTATAAATATATCCGCCTTACTATTGCCCAAGAGTCCTATGACCAGAGAACGTGGGACTTGGGGGGGGGGGGGTCTTTATTTTCTCAAGGGTGAAAGAGGAGTAACAATAATGATAATAGCTACATTTGCGGTGTTCACTGTACACCCGGCAGCGTCCCAAGCACTTTACATGTATTAACACGCACATACACCCTCGTAAATAACTCTGTAGGGTAGGTGTGGCTATTCCAATTTGCAGAGGAAGAAACTGAAGCACTAAGAGATAAAAGAATAGTACATAGGACCTGGACGTCTCTAATAAAGACCTTGCAGTGGTTCAGGGTCCTCATTTCTAACTCCAGAGTATGAGAAACAAAACAGATAACATACAGGCCACTTTTAAACAAAGCATTATAGCCAAAATGGCAGTGGATGTGATGGTTACAATAATAATCTGTGGTCCACAGTAACCCATGTAGCATTACATATGGCCCTAAAAGGCAGGTGATACTTAACACCAAACATGGACATGGAATTATAGCATTGTAGAGGGGAGACAGAGACCGAAAACTGTCCAGAAAGAAAAAAGGAATTCTGATAACTGATAGATAAGGAAGGTACTAGTTAACTTTTTAAAAAATATGTTAGACATGTTAGGACTAAGAAGGATCAAATGATCTTTTTCTCCATTCAGGAAGGTTTGATCCCAAATCCAACCACAGTGACAGTAAAGACAGCTGCAGAATCGCTGTTCTGCAGACGCGTTCTTTTAGGCACGATGCGTATTTATCTAGAAGGTTCCACACCAGTTCCTGCAGAGTCTCTCTGTAGGCCTCCTGGCCTTAAAGTCTTATCCCTACAGAGTATCCCCAAAAGTCATGCATAAAGGGCTGGGGGATGGCAGGTTTTATAACACCCTGTATTATGTTTGTAAGAGACCAGAGATCACATTCCTAGTCCTGTCCTAAGCTCTACGGGAAACGTTTAAAAAATGGTCCAGCCTCTCAGTGGACAACTAACCAGTGAAATGACGTTTGCTGGTCATAACTTTGAGATTGTGATTTAGGATTGAAGTAGATTTTCAAGGGGTGTCGGGGGTAGCTCTGATTGAGAGAACTATTACTGCTGATTCAGCTCAGGAGAAGAAAAGTTGTGAGGGCTCCCTGGGGTCTGCTCTGCCCTCAGCTCTTCTCCTTCATCTACCCAAAAAAGCACAAAGTGGACTGGATATATTAATAAGAGTCCTAACAACCAACACTGCTTAAATTGTCCTAAGAACTTTGTACGTGGATTGAGTTTCTTTAATGCTCAGAATTACAGCCTCAGAAAGAGATGTAGGAGAACTGAGGTGCATGGAAATTAAACAACTTGCCCAATGCCATAAAGACAGTAGGTGTCAGAGTCAAAATTTGAACCAGGATGTCTGGATTGTAGAGGTCACGCTCCAAATAACCCATTTTCAGAGCACTCGCTTTCCAGGAAGAATGACCCAAAAAGCTCTTGTCAAAAGCTTGAGTGACTTGAGAAATTGTTAGCCGAGCATATTTACCGTGTAAACAAGAGAATGTGAGCTGACCCAAAAACCAAAGCCCCCGTGGGTACCTCAATGGCTGTGTAAGTCTGGGCCCCACGAAGCACTGAGCAGACGGCCCAGCAGCAACCCCACCCCCACCCCACACCTGCGCTTCTGGAAGTTAGCCTGTGTTTTTGAAAAATAATTTGGAACTCAGATTTTTCATGAAATAATGTCAGGTATCCTCTCCACTGAAAGGTACCAAAAGCCCCAAATAGGAAAGTCCACAGAAGGTCGGGACATAGAGCTTAGAAGGAAAGGAAGAAGCGGGGGCTTTCCTGTAAGAAAGGTGGAAGGTGACAGCTCGTGGGGAGGGAGGAGAGGCGGCCGCAAATCAGAGGGCGCTGGTGATGTTAGAGGTGGGCTCAGGAAGAAGCGGGAAGGACTGGCCAAAAGAAAAAGGGAAAGGGCGGATCCTACGAATCCTCAGGAAGAAGGGGGAAGGACTGGCCAAAAGAAAAAGGGAAAGGGCGGATCCTACGAATCCTAAAAAGGGGAGTCCACAAAATGTTTCAACAAATCAGATTTGAAATTAAATTCCAAGATCAGCTACAACAAACGTCATTTTTTCTTTCATAAAGGAGCTCAGAGGAGGCTACAAAGGCTGAGCTTGTTCTACGCTACCATTTTACCTAGACAGGGGTGAACTGATTACTAAAAAGCAAACCCTGCAAAGGCGCATCCCTCTTACCCTGTGGTCAACTAGCTGCCCAGCGCAGTTTACTGCAGAGGGGAAACAACGTGTGTCCCTGTGCCAGTCTGGGCCGCTGCACTGACAGAACCGGTCTTCCTCAACCTCCCATTTTTAAATTTAAAATGTGGTCTACCAGCAGATTTTTTGAAAGTAAGAACCACTAGAGACCATACGATATTTTCAATAAAGGAACATGTAGCTAATAGTGCAAGTTGCCAGTTCAAGAAGTGTTAGGTGGTTTGTCAAACAAGACAAGGAGACTTATCTTATAAATAGATAAGTGACCAAATGTTGATGAGGACGCTTTATCAGCTTTAAAACGTCCTATTAAAATGTCCGATTAGTGACACTGGGGAAGGAGAAAAATCATTCTTCGTATTCTATTTCCTTTCTCTCTTCCAAACATCCATCAAGGAATCCAGACTTTACTGTATACTAAAATCCCTCTTGAGCCTATTTAGTTCCAATCAGATTTTCTTTTTTGTCCCAATCATAAATTTGCCATTTGCAATCACAAAAATTCATGAATTTGTGAAAATATCTTGACAGGCCCATGAATCAGCTTTAGCAAGGCAATGTCTGCTTGAACTATCTCTAGACATATTCATATTATTTTTATTTTAATGAGAAGGCAATCCCCAGGAGCACTGAAATGGATAATTGGAAAGCAATGATGTTTGGGGCTATAATTATAACTGTAATTAAATATGTAAGCCTCTGGTAGAATCAGAAAATAGTCATTTTTTCCCTACATTTCCCTAAACCAAGTTTTCCAAGTCCATTGCAGAAGAAAACATTGCCTCTTTTTTAAAATTTCTCTTCTTGTTAATGTGTAACCCCTCTCACCTCCACTCTCCTCAGCAGGACACCTCGGGGATTAGGAGTCTTCTCGTGCCATTTTCTCAGGCAGTGCAGGAAAAATTTTGCTGGAAAGCTACCCATGTTTATGCTCTTAAACTGAACTGCCTTTCTTTGAGGCCTACTGTGCTACATCTGGGCTTGGGCTTGTAAGTCACTTCCCAATGGACAGTGTTTTCCAGCCTGGATTCTGGGGACAGAGTGACCAGTATATACAGAGAACAGAACACCCAGTGAGAGAACCTGGCTTTTCACACAGGGAGATCCTACTGCTCCATGGACACAGCTGTGATATGTGGCTATGTGTGGCTCTTTGTGGCTGTGAGTAGGAATGTTTGGATTTTTTTTTTTTTTTTTTTTTTTTGGATATGAGTTTCTAAAGGGTCTGGCTGTTTAAAAGGGGAGATTCTAAAATAGAATTTCATTTACTCCCTGTGCAGCATGAATTGTGAAAAACAGGTTAATTTTCCTACTGCTCTAGCTTATCACATCATGAAGGCTATGTTAACCAATTTGATGAAAATATTTCAAATTGTATATAAAAACAGCACCCCACCCCATGACTGTATCAATGTACACAGCTATGATTTAATAAATAAATAAATAAAAATAAAAAAATTATACTAGAAACTATTACTTAAGCTAGAAATGGATAGGACCCTATTCATTTAGAATTTTGTAACAAGTGCATTGTGTCTGGGCCTTGACATTATTTTTCTTAAAGCGCCTATTTAAGAAATTAATATTTCAAGTCCTGACAGCAATTTTTCATAAAGACTACAGATATAATTTACAGATCACTTAACTCTTCACTAAAGGTAGTCTTTAAAAATTCTCACTGGCCACTGGCAACTATTGATATGCTTAAAATTGAACAGCAATTCTTTTAAAATATTATTCTACTTGCTACCAATTTCTTCACCTTACCCTGCCACACATCACACTTACCCGGAAGACCTGTAGCTCCAGGCAAACCTTTAGGACCTCTTCCTGGAGGGCCACGCTCTCCCTTTTCTCCCAAGTCACCTGCATTTTATTAAAGAAATGTTATTTTTCCATGTATCTATAAAAATAAAATTCTGTATTTTTAAACTTTAAGCAACCCAAAATTCAGAAGCCAAATGGTCATAAAGTTGTCACAAACTAGATTATAGGAAATATGCAGCAAGATAAAAATCAAGTTCATTGTATTAATAAATCTAAAGGGAGAAATATCAGATTGTCATATCCATCTGCCTGTGAGATTTTTCATAATAATTATATCCATTGATACCAAAATGGTATTTAACAAACTGACAAAATTGAATATGAATTGTTGATAAAATAGTCATTGAAATAAGAATCTATGGTTACTTCATTAACATGATAAAATATATCTTCTTTGATCCAAAACTAGCATAATGCTTAATGGGAACCACAAGAAGCAATTCTGCTACAATCAGGGCAATGTAAAGATGCCTACTTCACCACGGTCATATATCGTTGGTTTTAGGAGTTAAAACGATTACTATTTTCAGATGACATGATTATATAATCTTAAAACTCCAGAAAATCAATTCCAAAACTGCTACAAATGATAAGATAATTCAATGAACTAACAGGGTACAAAATTACTATCTGGAAACTAATAATTTTCAAATAGTATATACAAATACAGTAATAAGATATAATTTTCAAAGATACCCTATATTATAGCACTCTAAAATATAAAGTAAACTAGCAGTTCACTTAATCATAAATATATATGTCCAACATGATAAAAAAAATTAACATTTTTTCTAAAGGACATGGAAAGACTTGAAAAGCATTCTTAAATTGAATGACATTGCAAAAAGTTGTCAGTTCCCTCTCAACGGAATTTTCACCATGATCCCAATAAAAACACAAACTTATTTTTAACCAAAGATAACTCTAAAGTTTGTTTAGAAAGATAAGAGAAGAGAAAGATCCAGAATATCCACAAAAAATTTAAAAAAGAAATGCAACCTGAAGAGAAATAATCCTATAAGATATTAAGCCAAAGTGGTATTGCTCCCTGAATATATAAAACTGTGAAGCAGAATAGAAATTCCCAACGCATATGGGAAACTGATTTATAATAGAAGTGGCATCCTAAAATGAGAAAAAGGTCAATGATAAAATAAATGATGTTTGAAAAAGTATGTCGTCAACTGGGGTTAAAAGGTAGATGTATGTCTCATACCATGTTCCAGGATAAATGGATCAAATATTGAAGTATAATCTAAGAATCAGATTAAAACAAGACAGAAATATCTTATAACCTCAGATTGGCCTTTCTATTATGATTCAAAATGTGAGGAGTTCTAAAAACCAATACAAAAAGACCCAAAACAACGAGCAGAACACATAAAGGGCAAGTCCCTAAAGGGGAATGAAAATGGCCTTTAAATATGAGAAGAATTTACTGACTTCTCTCTCAGAACAAAAGAAATGCAAATTTTTTTAAATATGCTCTTTTCACCTATAAAACAGGCAACATTTTCAACATTTAATGAGACATGTGCTATCAAGTCTGTAGGATAATAGGATAATTTGACAAGAGCTATCAAAATTTCAAATGGAAGCACCATTTTACTCAGCCATTTCACTTCTAGGAATTTATCTTAAAGAAAGAAAGATAAAATAAATGATACTTTGCACAAAAATGAAATATGTACCATGTTGTTCACTGCAGCCTCCTTGATGTTACAGCAGACGATTGAAACCAATGTAAAGGCCAATTAAAATGGTAAACACATCATGGTGCTTCCACAGAGTGGAATACTATGCAGCTTTGAAGAAGAGGCAGGAAGCTCTCTGGCATGATCTCCACAACATACCATTGAGTGAAAAAGCAAAGTCCACATCATCTTGCTAAAGAAAAATATGATTTATTTTTTAAAGGATTTTTTTTAAAACCACATACACATATAGCCTCATCCATCATTACTTGTAAGGATATATAAGAAACTAATCATAGTAATTACATAGTGGGAAAGAGAAAGGAGACTAGGCAGATGGGAGACAGTGGTGGGAGGGAAACCCTTCCCTAAATGTCCTTTTTGCACATTTTAAAATTTTTGAACAATATAAATTTAGTATTGCCAAAAATAAATTAACGAATTTGAAAAATTTAAAGTGTGCTGTCACTGGTGTCTACATTTCAGTACTGACTCATTATTTATAGGGAATGTACTTTCCACTGCCAGCAACCTTGTGTATTTGCAAGACAGTTACAAGACGGTTGATTGAAACTGGGAATTTAGCAGCCACAGGACAAAGTTGCAGTAATTATCCCAGCCCCTGCAGAGACCCAACCCAGCAACTTGGCCTCATTAACAAAATTCCTTAAAACCTCCGTTAGCTGGTCCTAAGTGACTTCTACTGTGCCTTGTATAAGGTATTATTCTACTATAATACTAGTATATTATTATTCTACTGAACTTGAGGAGATGCAATGGCATTTCACAACAGATTCTATACACAATCATTTTTTCCAACCATTTGTATCACCCCATCCTCATTCAATATTGGGTCCAATTTATTACAAATTTTAAAAACAAAGTCAAATACACAACAAAAATAAAAAGAATACCTGTAAACTACTGTAAAACTATCTATACTTACTCAACTAGTCAAAAATCTCTAACTTTAAAATCAATATTCAGTCACCATACTTGGATTGCAGCTATGACTGTCCTTATGTGAATGTTTTTATGAGGAATCAACTACATTTGCAAAACAATTTGAATTTATATAAATACCATGTGAAACGTGAATTTGAGTTGAATCCATATTTACATAAGCCTTAGTTTGGGGGGTTATTTTATTTATTTATTTGTTTGTTTTTTTGTTTTTTTGGTTTTTTGGGTTTTTTTTTTTCTTTTGGTGCTTATGATCAATATGGTCTTACCATGTTAGGAAGATATGACAATTAGTGATTTAAAAGCTGACAGCTTAAGCATTCTTGTTAACTGAGTGATTTGAATGTCATATCACAGTAATTCTAGAGGCTGTCCATGACAAAAGAATCTCTAAATGTGCCACATTATATGAAGATATGTGACACAAATTATAAATAAAATGTAGCTTTCACATTGAGAGTAAAAACGAAACTTATTTACAGATTCTCACATGAAGCAACACCAACTTTAAATGTTGCTGGCAAACAGCTAAGATGACTTTGTTAGTTGTGACGTTGTTTTTTGGTTATCTGTCACAGAAAAACAAATTTAAGATGTGCTCCAAGACAGAGTATTCTGAACAAACTGTGAATGCTGGTTCTACCCCCAAGGCTAATCCACTTCTTATAATCCAGGTCACATATCCTCTTTCAAGACGCATAGAAGCCAGCTCAAGAAACTAAAGGTCAAGCTTTGTTGCCTACTCAGTCAAAAACTACACCTAAAGAGCTTGTAAAATAAATCAGCTTTCAACAAGGTGGGGAGGAAAACATCAGTTTGGGCAGAAAAACAGCTCATTAGAACAGAGTGGAAATTCTCATCCATTGCTCTATCGCTGCTATTTATTCCATTTGTTCTGGAGCTCTAAGTGATGCTCTATCTCCATGTGAGCAGATTAACACTGCTCACAGGTGTCGGTCACAAACATGACAAATGCTTGTCATGTCATGTCAAGCTTTGTTGCCTACTCAGTCAAAAACTACACCTAAAGAGCTTGTAAAATAAATCAGCTTTCAACAAGGTGGGGAGGAAAACATCAGTTTGGGCAGAAAAACAGCTCATTAGAACAGAGTGGAAATTCTCATCCATTGCTCTATCGCTGCTATTTATTCCATTTGTTCTGGAGCTCTAAGTGATGCTCTATCTCCATGTGAGCAGATTAACACTGCTCACAGGTGTCGGTCACAAACATGACAAATGCATTTTCTCAAACCTTCATTTACCTATGGCCATGTCTGTTTGATTCACACTAAAATATATCTGGACTTCCTCAAAGGGACTTAAAATTAACCCATATGATGGATATTTAAACATCCTATTGATGTATTTACAAAAGACTAATGTAATATCTTTGTAAAGACTATTTACAAAAGACTAATGTAATCCTAAGCAATATTAAGGGCTGCCAGCTACCTCTCACTTTTCTGATTGGACAGACACGTGAAACGTGCACACCTGGGTCCTGACACATTTGTATACTATCCTGTAAGACATGCCAGTGAAAAACAAAGAAAAATACATGTCTTAAGGTTTGATTTTAGGCATGTTTCTACAAGTTCCTATTGAGAATGATCCAATGTTTTCTTCAAAACACTTTTTTAGGTGAAAACCATGGATTAAGACATAGCCTGAATTTTAAAAGCATTAATAATAAAACTTACTGGTTATTTATGTAGCCATTTCTCTACAAAAAGAATGTCAGAGTGAGGGTGGGTGGAACAAGACACACCTCCCTTCCTTACTCCGCAAGACTGACATCCATCTCTTCTCCAATTGGCTGAAATTTTAAGTTGTGAAATGGTGGAGCATTTATTCTCAGGGAAAATTGGAGCTATACACCTTTGGACAGTAGAAAACTATGTTTTCTCTTAAATACTAGTGTCCGCGTATGTGGTCAAGCAAGAATGCTCAAGTCTAGTTACCTAGAATCAGACATTTCCAAACATGTGACCCCACTGACCAAGCTCTGCTTGAGAATAACTGGATTCAGTATACTTTCCATGTTCCAAACACAGAAATACACTTCCCTTTCTTTCAAAATGAGGTTTGTCTGCTAGAGCTGGTCCACCCCAACTTAGCCACCTAGCTAGCCACAACTCAGGGTTGCCAAAGCTTCCCGAACAATTCACCCATTTTTACAGTGGTTCTCAGTCCCAGCTGCACATTAATATCGTCTGGGGGAATATTTTTTAAATCCCTGTGCCAGACCAATTAAATCAGAAGTTCTGGGAATGCAACCCAGGCAGTAGTTTTTAAAGCTCCTCCGGTGATTCCAAACTGCAGGCAAGGCTGACGAAGGCAGCTTTAGACAAATTCTCCCAGCCTAGCTAGTGACACAGCCATTTTCACATTTTAAAGCAGAGTTCTGTTGGTAGCTCAAAGTTAAATTCTGCCCCAAACATGAAGATTTCCTGTTACACACACACAAAAAAAAATAGGGCCATGATGTCTGTAGTCCCCAGCAAGGTTCCCTCTCAGTAGGAAAACACGGGATGGTTTCACACTGTGCCGTTACCTCTCAGAAGCCCCTGGAAGTCTCGTTAAACCAGACCATTGGGCCCTGTCCCAGAGTTTCTGATTCGGTGGGTCTGGGCTGGGCCAGGAAATCTGCATTCCTTGCTAGGTCCCTGGTGACGCCGATGATGTTCCAGGGCCACCCTGTCAGAGCTGCTGCTCTAAAGTGAACTCAGCAAAGGATGAGACATCGTCGTGCCTGGGCACAACACCGCTGGATAAGCCAGCAATCCACCAGGCAGTAGAGTTGCTTAGAAATGGTTTGTGAGTTGGGAATAACCACAGGCAGGTGTCCCCAAACTAAGTTGCTATAAGTGAGATAAAGATGAACGGGTATGTGATTCTTTCAGAGAAAATGTTCAGTTCTCTTTAACATGAACCCAACTCTCAGCTTGCTCTCTAGCTGATTTTGTCCACTCTAAAAGCTTTGAAATGGTGCCAGCCTTACAAGAGGCCCCAGTTAGAGCTCATTTTTTTAACAGGCAGCTCTGCACATGCCAAAAAAAAAAGTAATAAAATAACTTATTCCAGCTAAGGACGCAGTTAGGTAACTGCATCAGCAATTCATTTACAGATTCAGGAAGGCAGCTTGCTTGGCCTCTGACCATTCGTACCACAATCTTCATCCCTAACTGGAGCACCACAATATTGAAAGTCAAGTAAGTTCCTGTCCTGTTTTTGATGTCAGGACTTTCTGAAGTTCCCCAGAGAGCTGTCAGTCGCTCATCGTGATTCAGAAACTCCCCACTTCATGTAGTCCTCTCTGGAAATTCTGCAGGGCACACACACCTCGAGGTGACACATTTAGTCCCCTCAACTAACCAACTCCATCTAGGGCAACTGGCCCTTCTAACACCTGTTCAACTCCTAACACACTCCTAGCTCTCTTTTTCTGAAAAAATACTGGATGTGTAGGTTTCCTTTAAATAAAAATGGGAGAAACAAACTCAGAGATCAGATTGTGCCTCAGAGCTGAAAAAAATCCATCAAAACCAAATATCCAATGTCACTTTTTATAAGAAGAAAGAGGCAGCTTAATTCTTGATGTCATTTTTCTTGTGTCCTGCTAATGAATTGTTAGTTTAAATAACCAATAAAAAAATCCTAAGAATGGTTGCCATCTTACAAGATGACTTTAGGGCTTCAGAAAAATACTGAATGATCCTTTACCAGATCCTGCAAGGTTTGTTTTGAACTCTGATTTGGGTGGAGTACGATGGAGAAATATCAGTTAAAGTCAGGAGACCTTACTTTCAGTACTTGGTCTACTGTTGGGGTACAGCAGAGTCAAGAAAACATTATATAATAGTTTTCAAATCTTTGCCATCACTATTAGAAGAGAGAACAATAAATCTTCTCATCTTATATCCAGTCAGACAGCATTGACATGAGAATTCCTTGAGCTTAGAACATATACACTGGAAAAAAGACCGTGTCTTTTTGGTTCCACATGAGCAACTTGGCTTACCTTTCGGTCCTTTCAAACCAAGAGGTCCAGGGGGTCCTTTAATGCCTGGAAGGCCACGAATTCCCATCTGACCTGGGAAACCGTTCTCTCCAGGGGGGCCGGGGGGACCAGGAGGGCCAGGCTTCCCCGGGAGGCCAGAGACCCCCGAGTCGGGACGCTTGAGACTAGCAGCCATCTCAGCAAAATGCTCTGAAAGGTGACAGACAAAAGCAGACACGTCAGGAACATGAAAGCCATTCAAATGAGAAGAGCCATATTCCAAATGTCTTTTCTCTAAATGTGTCACCAGAGCTTCCAAAGTGATGGTAAGAAATGAGAAAAGTTGGATAACTTTTCCCTGGGCTTTCTGCCAGGAAGGCTTATTAGTGTTCTCTTATTCAGTTTTCCCTGGATATATTTGGTGCTGCTATTTTGAGACAAAGAGTGGAGTATTAAAATAATAAAAAGAAAAAATAACCTTGCAGACTTTTGGGTGAGTAATATTCTAGAAGGACGAGGTTCAAGGTTCACTTGAATCCTGGCTGGATATCTGAAACCCCAGGATGGGAAGAAAAATGAGTTTTTTAACATACGTAGATGTGGATTTCCAGGAGCTTTTTAAAAGCCAAGGACGTTGTCAAAAATTAGTATTCAGAAACCACATGAGACCTACCCGCAACACTTTTTTTAGTTTAAAGATATTCTATAACCTGAAATACCCTGAGAATTCATGGCTCCTTACAAGTCCTTGCTCTTAGAAGCCTTTTTCATACTTGAAATAGACAACAAATATTAAAAATAACCTGCCTTGAGAATGGTCATAATCAGTCTTAAAAATTAATAACTATGTGAGCTCTTTCTGAAACCATTAGATTCAGAATCATCCACTGATGCTATGGCATACAGGAAAATACTCAAAGGGGAAGAGTCTAGTGTAATTATTTTTTTAATTTAAAGTATAGAAGAGAATATGAATTGGGAACAAATTTCTAATCAACATTTTAAAAATGGTTTAAGTATGAGTATCCTAATTTTACCTTATTTAAGTAATAACATACAATCTTAATTTTCTAGATATGTAATGTTTAAAACTGAAATAAACTCTACAGACAAATTGTATGCAATGAAGACGCTTATATTTCAAATATAAAAGTAAGAGTTTCATTCCCACTTGATTCTGGAAAACTCCCAAATGTCTATTAAACAAAATAGACTCGTCTGGGAAACATAGCAAAGGGGAGTATCTCTTCATGACAGATCTGGTTACTTGGAAAAATACAATTATCTGTTCGAAGGCTCCAGGGTGCAGGGTCTGCTTGGATGAGGGGTATCTTTGCACACCTTCATTTTCTGTGTGGTATTTTCACTAGACCAATTCTGAAACCACTAACGTAGCTAGCCAATCCTTGAAATAAGTAACATCTGCTATAGCCACAGATGAATTTACATAAGGGTTAAAAAATGTAAAAATATATCATCAATTTGGTAAAATGCTAGTTATTGATTTTTTATTTTTTTGTGTGTGTGACAGAGTCTCATTCTGTCACCCAGAGTAGAGTGCAGTGGCATCATCATAGCTCACAGCAATATCAAATTCTTGGGCTTAAGTGATCTTCTTGCCTCAGCCTCACAAGTAGTTGGGACTACAGGCCATGCCACTATGCCCAGCTAGATTTTCTATTTTTAGTAGAGATGGGATCTAGCTCTTGTTCAGGCTGGTCTAGAAGTCCTGAGCTCAAGCAACCCACCCACCTTGGCTTTCCAGAGTGCTAGGATTACAGTGTGAGTCTCTGCATCTGAGTTATGGATTTTTTTTTTTTCTTTTTTTTTTTTTTAGTTTTTGGCCGAGGCTGGTTTTGAACCCACCACTTCCAACATATGGGGCCGGCGCCCTACTCCTTTGAACCACAGGCACTGCCCTTTAATTATTGATTTTTTTACGTATGTGGTATATGACTGGAGTAATGTCCTTATGCTTTTTATGGTCATGGAGCCTGTCATTTGCTTCTGACATACCTTAGAGAGCCGAGACAGTGCTAGATACACTAAGAGCTAAGATCTTAACAAGGGGAGAGACGCCTGAGAATCTGTTTTCCAAAGGAAAAGTGTGTATATGTGAGTGTGTGCGCATACTTTCTTATAAATTAGTCCCCTGGCACAAAAAAATAAAAGAAAAAAGCTAACGCAGAAATGGAATATTATACGTTGAGGCTGTGAGCTACTGTGGAGAGCAAGAATTGAATAAACTAGACTTGGCATTAACACTACTCATAACCTCCCACCTTCACAGCACACAGAATTGACCATTAGTTACCCTTGTGGACCTACAAGAATAAAATCCTGAGAAGCAACAGTTCACGGTGCACAAAGTCAAAGCGTGTGGTTTGTTTACCTTGCATGACTCTCATGCAGACCTGCTTGATGTGCTGATCGGTGGGTGCTCGGCCCTGGGACAGAAGAGGAAGGAGGCAGCTTAGACAGAACCGTAAAGAGAGTACTGTTGGACTGGACACTGACAGAGTCCGCGAGAGGCCCCGTGGGGGCTGGATTTACAGCAAAAGAACTGTGGCTGAGGACCTGATGCCCAGTCTGGCCCACTGCTGTGGGGTGGCATCTGCAAAGGGAAACCCCGAGGCTGCCCACCACTCACCGGAGGGCCTTGCACACCGGGCAGGCCAGTGGCACCCTGTTCTCCCTGCACGCCTCGGGGTCCAGGTGGTCCTCTGGGGCCTTCTACTCCAGGAAGCCCCCGAACTCCTTCAGGTCCCCTCAAGCCAGGCTCCCCAGGGTTACCCACCTGGAAAAGATAGTACCTTATAAAACCAGAGTGAAGCACAAGCCGTGTGCCTCTTACAATTAATACAGACACTTCACGTGACATGTGGGGGTTCCTACCTTCTGTCTATCTCCTAGCAGGTGTTCCTTCAGAGATTACAAATCCTTTCCCTTTGCCACAAAGTGAAGACACATAGTGTCACAGAACAACTCGCCAGTCCCTTAGAATTCCAGTTCAAGTAAACTTTTAAAATCTTTCTTTCTGGTGTAGTTATTACTGTAAAATGCTCATGGGGATAACACATTCTAAAAGCCACTCTTTATACTGTGAGCCATTTCCTTCGGAGCCTGTTAGTTTTTAACAGGGCTTGTGGCCATTTTCTAGCCACAGAAAGGCCAGTGAGGTCCTATAAGACATGTTACTTTGCACATCACCAAGGCTGCAAGAATAAAAGAAAGATATTTCCAAAGAGATAAGTTATTAAGCCTTTATACCATTTTTTGGAATGGGCGCAGATGACGATTATATCCGGGAATTATAAAATGCTAACACAAATCAATGCACTTAAAATACCACATTTAAAATGCTGAATTTAAAATATATGACCCCCCAAAAGTAAGTTCACAATTTATCTAAGCATTAAGGATGTTAAAAATCTAAATATTAAAGATGTTAAAAAGAAACCACTTGCTTCCCTAGCATGAAAGCAGATGGAAGTTCGTTGTTTTTTTTTTTTTTTTTTCTGAAGGGAGAACACTAAAAGCATTTAAAAGAATCTTCATCTCCAATAACTGCTTTAAAAGAAACTAAATTAATTCACACTTTTTGTTAAACTAAAAAAATCGTTAAATTCCTCTGGTAGAATTTGTGGGAGAGGCGCTCCAATGTAGGGCTGCTCAGAATAAGAATGAGAGGATAAAAGAACAGGGAGGCACCGAGGGAATGCCAGTGTTCAAGATAGGAATGTTTATAAAGCAATTTAATCCTGCTTCTTTTTCATATGCAACATTTATCTAGAAAAAGCTAACTCTCTCAAGCACTCCAATGCTTTAAACTGAAGGTGATGAAGCAACACTTTCACCAGACACATCTAAATAAAGAGCAGCTAATATGCTTTTTTCCAATCTCCATGCAAAAAAAAAATAAAGACATAAAATTGAAAGTTGTCTCAGTCAACTTGCCAAAATTGCTTCTACAAAGAACTTATATACCTTGGAAGACTTCCTGAAACACAGGGTCAACAGTCAGATAACCTAGGTCAGGTAACTGAGGGTACAAAACTAACAACTTCTAAAACAACCCAGAAAAGAGACGAAATGAACTCAGAAATGCACTGAAGAACTGGCAGAAGATAAAGGAGACCAAATTTGAGTGCACTATCTCGCTGGTGATGGCTGGGGAAGCAAAGGGCACGGCATTGAAGGCTTTGGATACCTGGCTAAGAATCGGACTTTATTCTATAAAATCATGTTCTTGAAGAGTATCAAGCCAAGGAGGGATGCACAGTGGATTTTATCTTTTTTTTAAATCTAGGTTACGTTGGCTGCCATGAGGATGACATATTGGACAGGGACAGAGAGGAGTATGGAAGATTCCAAAAATAAGGACATGGAAATTAACTGAGAGTTGGTGGTAGTGGCGTTTGACATTGAGGCGTGAGCTTTCTCTTTTCTCTTTCTACTTCCTCGAGGTTCTGATGCTGTTAGATGTGCATTCCTTTCAAATCAGCAAGTCATCCCAGGTTTCCTACCAATAGGCTCTGTCATTCTGAATATATCTAATCTCCAAGGATATCAGTTTAGTTTTGGTAGAATGACAAAAATTGAACAGAGGATCATTCTCTATTCCTAATAACCCTCTGTTATATTTTCTTATGTCTTATGCCTCTATCTTACTTTCCCATCTAGAATACACAGGAGATTAAGAAAAATCACTGAAATATTTTGCAATGGTATAATTGCCAGTGAAATTCAATTATACTTTCATTGCCACAAAGCACAAGTCAATTCTTTAAAAATGACCCATTTGGGGGGAAAATTAGAGTATTATTACCATGTAAGACTCATTGAACCATTTATAATATGAAAAAGCACTAACTTCAGAGTGGTTAGTTCAAAAGGTAGATCCATTTACACGATTGCAAGATTTTTTTTCTATTACATTAATCTATTACCTAAAGCATAAATTTAGACATTTATTTCTGTGGAGATAAGTCCCTTACAGATTGAATTATATAGAATAATTTCATAAAGCAGGATACTACATTTTATACAGCTTTACTGATATTTCTAATTTTTTTATACCATTACTGTTCATTATACTTACAGATCCCTTTGGGCCAGGTAATCCTTCATCTCCCTAAATCAATAAAACAAAATTATATTAGAATAATGTATTCACATCTGGTAGCTTCCAAAAAGTTATTGTGTTGCTAAAATATGAACATATTAACTCTGGCATTGCAGAAAAATGCTGGATTGAAAATGTGGATTCTGGTCCCAGTTCTGCTACTTAACCCTGTGATCCTCTGTAAGCAACATAACCTCCTAGCCTTTGGCTAACTTATCTATTAGTAATAGGATTGAATCAGAGCTCTCCAATGTTCTATTCAAATCTAAAAGGCTAAAGCTTGAGAATTAAAATGTGTAAGTCAAAAGTCAGAAGATATTAAAATAGTATTCTGTTATTGTTTTATATCTAAATATTTTAAAATTTATCCTCAAAAGTCTATCAAACCAAATACACATGCTTTCATGCTTATAAAAAAAAGCTCGACAATCTCCTGCCACTAATTCTAGATATAATTTCAACTCAATTATTAATACAACTCTACTATAAAACACAATGATTTAAAACATCCTCTTAGCCCATACAATGAACAACTCCAAACAAAAATAAAATAGAACAATCCTCTTACGAATTTACTGAATAGTTGGGAAGCTTTGCCTAATTTAGATGTTAAGTTTACATTAACTCTGAATCCTGAAAATCTGAATAAAACAACATTACTAGAATTCTTCTTCCTGTACTCAAAGCTCTCCAAAACTGTTGCATGGGAAATCTATCACCTTGATCCCAAAGGACCAGAACATAAGTTTCTACATTAGGTCATGTTCGTTTGTAGCAAAATCACAATGATGAGTCAGCAAACCAATCAGTTCCAGCAGTGACAATAGCATTATTCTCATTTTTATTGCCTTCCTGGAGATTTACCAGTGACATCTACTGGAGTCTAAGGTCACTGCTTTGGAGGGTTTCAGACTAAAGAGAATATTCTCAGTCAGACTGTTGAGCCACAGCTGTCTAGTTTTGTTTTCATGATACGTGCTGTTTATAGACTTTATATAGTTATATAAGAATCATCTCAAATGTTCACAAAGCCAAAGGGATTCACCATCTATAAAGGCACACTTGTTCTCTAAAAGTTTAAAAGCAGGTCTGTTATTTTCAGGATGTTCTTCCCTAATTTATTTGATCTTGTTTGGAAGATAACAATGTCAGAAGAAAGAAAAAAATATTCATATTATGCAGTAGAACCTCTGTAAGTTGACTACTCAAGGGAGGGTAACAAACTAATCAACACATGATATAAGGAACTAGGCCTCCTGTGCTGATACATACATGAGGTACATGTCCAGCCTGTGAAAATCAGGTCAACTTCTGGTGGTGTCAAGGTAAGGAGGTGTTCATCTATGGAGGATCTACTGTATTATGATTCTAATATAATTCAAGAATCAGTAAGGCTCCATCACTAATCAGAAAAAAACTTACAAGTTCACCCCTTCCACCTGCTTCACCTTCTTCTCCTGAGGCACCCTAAAAGTGAATCAAAGGTGACATTTTTAAAAGTCTTAGCCCCATGGCTAAACTTTAACCATCCAACCATTCCTAAGTGCCCACAGTGTTCCCAGGATCGTGAAGCAATACAAAAATGCTCTCCGCTGCTTCCCGGTCAGCTGGTAGTGACCAGTCCAATTAAAGGCCAAAAGATAAGGTTGAGTTTCAGCTAAAATGAAGGATTCATGACTACATTGAGCAATTTTATAAGTAGGTTACCCTGAGAAGAGAGACAGAGTCTCACTCTGTCACCCTCGGTAGAGTGCCATGATGTCACTGCTCACAGCAACCTCCAGCTCCAGGGCTCAGGCGATCCTCTTGCCTCAGCCTCCCAAGTGGCTGGGACTACAGGCACCTGCCACAACGCCCGGCTATTTTTTGTTGCAGTTTGGCCGGGCCAGGTTTGATCCCACCACCCTTGGTATATGGGGCCGGCGCCCTACTCACTGAGCCACAGGCACTGCCCAGCAGAGAGCTCTGAGAGTAGAGAAAGGAACCTAGGGAGAAGACTGGGTCTAATTCGCATGTGCAGTTTACTTGAGGAGGTCTTGATCAAGAAAAACTTAAAACATTCTGATATGGGTATAGAAGGCTCCATCTGTTAACCAGAGACAGGACCCCTCTCTTCAAAGGAAGGATGGTGTGTTCCTGGAGGCAGAGCTACCATTGACTCCAGCTCATTAAAATAGGAGATACGGCCACAGACCAATGTCGCCTCTAGGGGGCGGCACTCACCGTGAATCACATTGGTAGGATCCACGGTTTTAATCACTCCCGTAAACCAGCCGGTCCCCTCCTTTAGAAGGGGCACCCGTGAAGCGTTGCATTTCATGCTAATCAAGTAACGGCACATACCTGTTCACCCTTTGGACCGGGTTCACCAACTACACCCTGTAAAGAATAAAATATGGCACTTTTTCAGCACTTTGAGCTTTCTGTATAATTTTAAATGCACCAACTCCCCTTATTGAGCTAGTGGCAAGCGTAAGTCCCATTAATGAGATGGGAGAGAATTTCCCTAACTTCTCACCACCCAGAAAGAATCAGCAAGACCTGGAGAAACTGACGATTGTCCAGGAGTCTTTGATAACACAGGGCATTCACATCCACACAAAATATTGTTAGCGGAATGTGCATTTAGGACTAAATAGAAAATGTGATTGCGACTGAAATTTTTACTTTTCATAGTTTGTTTTTCTTCTGGTTTCCCTTCTTAGTCTCAACACCGAGTAATTTAAAGTACCCTTCTTAACAGCTACTTAACGATACATTCCAGAAACATTCTCCACTGGGCCAAAAGCAAGTGTGGTTTCTCACCATGGTAGAAATCACCCTCCCAAATAACTTGCTACAGTGCTGGATATCTTACCCTGTCACCTTTCATTCCAGGAAGTCCAGGAGGCCCGGGCAAGCCTGGGAGGCCAGGGTTACCCAGAGGACCCTAAAAAACAAACACAAAGTCCCTGGAGTCACTGTCATCGCCACACTTAAAGCACAGAAACCAGACACGATGCGGGCTGTGTTGACTCATGTGTCTAAAATAAACGTGCTGTGTTGGTGTAACGCTGCTCCTCCGGGTTGCCTTTCTCCCAGATTCTCAGGAGAAGGGGTCCCTGCCCATCCTCCAGCCTCCTCTGAGGTCCTCAATGCCTCTGAGTCCTTTCCAACAGTGAGTTCTTTCAGCCAAGCCCCTGCAACGGGTGCTGCTGGGTCTTGCTGTGTACCCAAGCATTGCCAAGAAGAAAAAAGGCAGCATTCACGCTCAGTTCTCTGCAATTCCAAGAACACCCAAAGGCCAACTGTAGCCCTTTGTGTCTCTCCCGAGTTTAGAATGTAGCTGCAGACCACGTGGATGTGAGCGTGGCACCCTCTGAGGGGATCCTGGATATAATTTGAAATTCCACATTTACATTTTCACACATTCACATAACAACACAAATCCAGTAGGGCTGATTAAATTGCAAGTTGTTTTTTTCTCCTTTTGCTCATTCTAAAAACTGTATCATGTTTCCTAGAAAGCAAATAAGCTCACCATGACTTACCAGTTTACCTGGCAGGCCTGGGGCTCCTGTGGGTCCTACTTCTCCTCTGTTGCCCTGGGGAAACACAAACACCATCATCAAATGGATATGTTGCCAAAATTCAAAGGCTTAATTACAATGTAATTAAAATAACATCCTATTTCGGCTTTGTTTAAATCTAAAAGTCATCAAAGTATTCTCCCCACCCTATTGCTGAAGGCGTGAGCCGTCAAATCAGGGCCCTCAGCATCCTCTGCGTTCATCTCTCAGTAAATGTTTTCATGCTGTTTATTGCGATTACAGATCAGTAGACGTAATACCTACCACATGAGTATCACGTGACAGCTAGTAATTTTCAGCATTCCAATCACATTCTAATTTACATTATAGTTACTTTTATACATGTCTTGCCCCCTCATGTGGACTCTGTGTTCTTAAGGTACAGGCAGATATTATATTAATTTGGAAATCTGCACAGTGCCTAGAACACAGCATGAATTTGGGGGCCTACAGAACATTTTATAGCAACATCTGGCAAATGATCTTAAACCTCAAAAGAAACACAGGATAGAGATGTTTGCCTTTAAATTACTAAGGCAACTTCTGTGTCTTCTTCAAAAGACACAGATGGTAGAAATTTATAAACTTTCTGAAGCAAATCTTTTTTCTTTTACTCATTCTTGTTCTAAACATATCTTAAAGGATTAAATGAACGTTTTAATGTACAATTTATAACAAAGACACACCAAAAGCAAAAGTAATTTTATCTTGTCCGCCAATTCCAATCTTTTTTTTGAAACTTTAAGCTTTTTGAGTCTATTAAGAAAAGGAGACACGTGACCTTTTCAACTTTTTTCACTGAGAACTTCATTTTATGCAGTTCAATAAAAGCTCATTTTATTTCCAGTTTCCAGTGTGTGCTCAACTAAGCTGAATGCAAACATTATTGGATAAATAATCACACTTCCTAGAAGGTATATATAAAAATGAAAGCAGTCATTTGAGTTAGTTTTTCTTTAAAATGACGACAACAACTCCATATTAATGCTTAAGGTTTATAAATGCTGCTGAGAAGATTCTATTCTGACCCCTATGTTATTTATGCATCTTTAAGTTTAACCAAGTGTCAAGACACATGAACCTTCTGAATTTTCAGTTTCTCTAAAGGATTAAGAAATATTTGCTAAATTACAACAGTCTCTAGCTATGAGTGATAATTTTGCAATGGTCATTTGAAAGACTTTTAGGTGATTTAAACCAAATGCTCTCAAGTATTTTTCAACAATTTTACATAAATGAACTATGTGATAGAGGGGCTTGGGATGAGACGTTGGTCCTTAACTCTCATCAGCAGCTCGGAAGCCAGAGGCAGTGGCCTGTGAAGATGGAAGGGTGTTAAGTCCCGATGAAAACTAGTGCTGTGACAGCGTCTTCTATCCAACTATAAATACAAAGATTGGGTTCCGCCCCATGACTGTGGCCTAGAACTTCAAAGTTCAAGACACATTTTCTTCAGTATATCTGCTCTGTTGGCATTTTCAAATAATTTCCCAATGTAATAATGATTAAGATTCTAAATGTCACTGAGCTAACACGACATTAATTCACAGAATAATTAATAGCAATTGGGGGGAGAAATTTATAAGCTCATTTCTTGACATAACCCTAAGTATTCACTTCTAAATAAATGAGCTATTATGCCATCTTATCCAAAACAAAGATGATTAATGTATCTTTTTTTCTCTTCCACAAACCAAAAGGCTAAATTGTAATAAATGATTATATAACCTTTGATCTTTCTCTGGAAGGATTAATTATCTTCCCAGTCAATGACAAAGATTTTCTCTGCTAGAATCCCATTTTCTCTCTTTTGTAAGTTCTTTTTATGGCTCATAAGGACTCCCTAATCACTGGTAGACCCTGGGTAATAGATATGAATGAACAGTTCAGAGTCCCGGAATAAGCAGCCTGCTGGGCTCAACATAGGTACCCGTGACAGCCCCACACATGTAGGACCAGTGAAAGTGTGGGCATTACTGCTCGTATCTTCACAAGCAGACAACATGTGGCTCCTCGTTTTTGTTTCACGTCCATCTTATAAATCCTCGACCATTTCTAAATGTAGGTATTTCTACAGCGATCCTCTCCATGTGAAAAACAGAATCATTTCTTTTCCAACAGTGACCAAACAGCTAAAACCAAGTATTACAACAAGATTTTCTTGCTATTTTTGTGTCTTCTAAAAACAATGCCTCTCGTCCTCCTTCTCTAAGTCCCAGAATTTTATCTAATAAGCGAAGATGAACATGAGTATTCAAGATATAAATAACTATCTCTAAAAACATAGATTAACCTGAACACATGTTGCAGGGAGTAACTAACCTTGGCACTGGTAACCAGAGTGTGCTAAATACGTGATAAAACTCTTATGGTTCAACAGCTCTGGTGATAACCATAGTCTGGATACGAGCAAGAGAAGTGGGAAGAAGTATCTGTTGTTTCTAGTTGTTAGCATCTGCAACAACAATAGCTCTGATTTGTAACAGGAACATCAAAAGAAACAGAACAAAGGCAAAATACTACCATTAAAAATGAAAGACTGAAATACCAGGCTCAGTGTTTATCTTGGATGCAGTGAGCTACCACACACTTCTCCAACAAGTTCAGACTCATCTGCCAACTCATCCTTATTTAAGGAGCTAATTAAGGCTTTTAAAAAGGTCCAGACCCTCTATCATTGATTTCCAGCCTATGGCTATGTTCAGAACCCCTGTACTTTTTTAGAAATGTATTGCACTGGATGCTTTTCCCCACCCCATCTCACCATTTCCTATCTTTATTTAGCCTCCTACTCGTCTGATTCTAATTCTGGATGTCTGGGGTAAGACCTAGGAATCTGTTTGGGTTTACATTGTGTGGGTTTCTCTTTATCAGCTTTAACTTAGACTTCTGTTAAATGCTCACCAGGGATCCATATGTCTCATACAATTAGAATTTGGCATGCAAATTTCAGCTAAAAAACATCCTGTATTTTCCTTTCATGCAGGCCTGAAGGACTCAAATACAACTTAGACTTTTTCTAACAAGCACAAACAATGTAACCTATGTGTATGTAACCTTACATTGATCTGAAAATTAAAAAATAAAATGCTGTAAAACGATGACTTGAACTACTGAGGCATGTGAGGGTGGAGATGAAAACAGAAATGCTGAGGCCAATTGCCAAATTTGAAGCTGATTCTACCCTGGACCAACTAATAAATTCCAACAGGCAACTTAGCCTCTTTACGCCTGTTTCCTTACCTATAAAATGAAAATAGAAAGAGTACCTACCTCAAAGGGATTCAGGATTCTATTAGTTAAGAAACACACGTCACTTAGAACAGTGCCTGGCTCTTAGCACAATAAAGATGTTAGTTATTATTATTTATTTTAAGAGATATTCTCCCTCTGTTACCCAGGCTGGAGTGCTGTGGTATGATCATAGCTCACTGCAACCTCAAATTCCCAGGCTCAACCGATTTTCCTCAGTAGCTGCCATGCTCTGCTAATTTTTTTAATTTTTATAAAGATAGGGTCTTGCTATGTTGCCCAGGCTGGCTTCAAACTCCTAGCCTCAACTGATCCTCTTGCCTTGGCCTCCCCAAGTTCTAGATGACAGACATGAGACACCACACCTGGCCTATATGTTTAGTTTTATTGGTTTGATATGTTCCTCCTTTACATCTATTTTTCTCAGGCAAAATGACTAGCTTGGCTAATAAGTACATAATTCATGCCCCATTGGGAACAGAGAAAATCTGATTAGCACCACTTTGTACTATCCTATTTCTGTTTATTGCACCAGCACATGACGTTATGTATTGTTGTTTCATAATAATGGATTTTTAAAAGAAAGATTCAGGGAGAAAAATAGCTTTCCTCCTCTCTGCTCCCTCTCACCTATGAGCAGCCTTTTAGGAGATGAGTCTGGGACAGTTATTCAGCTACTATTTCTTGGCTTCAAATGTATCCTTCTGTGAGTTTATTCAGTGTCGCCACGCCGACTGTGACCCTCCTCCAGGCCTGCACCACACGCAGCCTGCCTCTCCCGGGCAGGCCCTGCCCCTGCCTCTCTCATGAGGTCTGAATTGCCCACTAGTGGATGTAAACTGTGTCTGCAGCTCCCAGGGGTCCTACACCCTCAAGGAGCTCAATTTTGCTATCAGCAATTCTTTACAAACATCAGCTCAATTATTCTTTTTAGCTTGTGTGGCAGCCCTGTCTTCCTCCATTTCAGGTCAGCTAGGACTCCTTGTCTCTCCTGGAAGGTGCCTGCCTTTCCTTAGATCGCAAACAAGTTGGGTGCCCTTTGACCTTAGCCCTCTGTAGGGTTCAATAAATTATGACTTCATATATAATCCAGCTTTTTTTCATTGGTAGAAGCAGACTCTTAGGATAGGGGCCTCTTTCTCACAATTTTCATCTTAAGTAAAAGATGTCTGGAATTCCTGGCCTCAAGTGATCCTCCTGCCTCAGTCTCAGGAGTAGCTGAGAGGACAGGGGCACACCACCACACCAGGCTAATTTCATTGCAGAGACAGGGTCTTACCACATTGCTTAGGTTGGTCTGGAACTCCTGGCCTCAGGCAATTCTCTTGCATTGACCTCCCAAAGTGCTGGAATTACAGGTGTGAGCCACTGCACCTGGCCAAGTTATTATTTTTATCTGAGGTAATTGCTAAAGAAAAGAGTCACAATTATGTTTTTTAACCCAATGTTCAATTACATGTTGTTTGCCTTTCAAATCTCCCAAGTTGCATTTGGGAAAAAGTCAGTCTTCACCTGTCTCCAGTTCCTGGTAACCCCAATGATCACCAGGCAGACAGCCTGCTTAGAAACAAGTGCTGGGGGCTACTTTGTAAAAATCATTTCTATAAATACACAGCGACACCTAATTCAAGTTGAAGCTTTCCCTTTTCAAATGGAACTCTTAAACTTTTAAAAGATTACAGAAAATTAGACAATTTAATTATACTTACATTGCTAAAACTATTTCATCAAAAAACAATTGATTTCATTCCATGGCTATCATGTCATGGTACATTACTCTATCCTGTAACAGTAGTTGTATCTTCCCAGCCACTCAACATGCTTACTGGCTGAAGAATGAACACTGTCTTTAGTAGCCCGCCAATTTTAGAAGTAGGAAATTATAGCTCACTATACTTTGTCTGAACTGTATACGAAGTAGTCTTTCTGGCAAAAAGGATGTTGTTTAACTCAAGAGACTGATTATCATTTCTATAGACTGCTGCTTTTACAAACCCACTTTCATATTAACATTCAAAGTTCATATTAGTTCTACAAAAATGGTAACTTTTAGATTTGCGAGAAAGATTCTTTTCAATTATTTACATTTATTTTTCACTAGTATAGGTTTATGTATTCCCCTCACACAGAGGCAGGAAAAAGGTTTTGTTTGAACTATAACTACCACACATGTTGGCTTCACAAAAGAGGTAACATGCTGGGGTCTAGGTGGGATGGAAGGGCGGCTTAGATCATTCAGGGACCTCTGCGCTTGAGGCTGTTGGTGTCAGGGATGGGGATCAGTGAGGGAATCCAGAGAAATGAGACACCCTTCTATGCTACAGAGCACATTGTTTTCAGAAAACTGGAGGAAGATCAGCATGGCACTGGCCCTAGTCAGGGCAATGAAAGCAGAGGAAATGTAACCTACTCAGCAAAAGCCATGGCAAGTTCTGAGAAGCCAGGAGGACAGAAATGGATCAGGAGCCACAACATGGTGGGACCAAGTCAGAGAAATAGAGGCCCAGGACACTTGCCTGTTCTGAATCAAGAACCACCCAGCCCACGTCTAAACCAATGGGCTCATGATACAGAAAGCCAGAAGCCTGCCCCAGTAGTGAAGACAGCTGCTCATCTAAGTCACTGCAGAATCAAACAAACAAACAACAAGAACAAAAAGCTTCTTTTGCTCTTGCAATAGCATTGGCAAACACTGGTGGAAATGGAAATACATTTCTATTTCAACTATGCAGGCTTCTAGGACATGTTAGAAACATGTTCTTCCTTCTACTCAGCTTGTTTTGAGATTTCAGGAAAAACCGACCAAACTTGTGAGGCATTTAAAAAGGTGTGAACTTATCTACAAAACTGAATTTAATGATGTAAAGTGAAAGAACAAATGTTATCTTTCAGTAAGTAGACTGGGTGTTACCACTCTGCTGCAGAACTATAATATGTATTACCTATCACGACATTTCTCTGAAAAATGTATAGCAGGTGAGAAATCAACTATTAACAACAAAACCCACATGACAGGATTATGCCTCCAATTCAATTCACTTCAAGAAATATTTATTGAGCACTACCCCATGGCAGGTCCTGAGTAAAGAGACAGAAGAGACACAGAGATGCTTCAGATCTGCCCCTGCCTCCCTGCAGGAAGGGTACAATGAGCTCAAGAGTTATAGAGTTCAGAACAAGGAAAGCTCACTGCTCTCTGGGAGGTAGGGCATCAGTGGAGATGTTTTCATGCAGAATTAACATTTTAGTCATGTCTAACAGGGCTGAGAAGTGCAGAGGGTGTTTCCAATTAGCATAGAGTCCAGCTTGACTCCAACTCAGGATCTAAGCAAAGAAGATGTGAAACATGAAGCTAAGCGGTTAACGGATTTTATACTTTCTCTTATTGCCAGTGGAAATCCATTAAAGACTGTTAAATGGGGAAGAGGAGTGATGACAGAGCTGTACTCGGAAATACCGGTATGGGGTGGGTACAGCCTGGGGGTACTCTCGTTGCCCAGGATTGTTGGAATTGTGTTTGGCATTTTATAATAGTTTGTCCCAAGGACTACAGAGACACTGTTGATATTCTACAGGGCAAGTCGCGGACATGAGACTTTACAATGGGTAAAAGCTCTAGTGAACAAGACCTGTTGAGAGATACCAGTAGAAAATCCAGGAGCTGGGAAAGCAATTCAGGAGATGACAACAATCCAGGAAGTAGGTAATGACCAGAGCCAGGGTGGTGGGAGTGGGCATGGAAAAGAAAAGTCAAAGATAAGAGATACTGAAAAGAAGACTGAATCAGAAGTCCTACAGGAGATTGGAAATGTGATGGAGAATGACTAGGCTTTGAGCCTCAGTGAGAGATGATAGGAAAAATTTGACTTTTACAGAAATTCAAGAACAGAGCTCTGAAAATCAGGTCCAAAATTCTGCACTAGCATAACCTCCTCTGACATGCCTCCTCTCACATAGGAGAATCAATGCCCTTCCCACCTTACCCCCTTCTGGGGTCCTGCCTCTGGTTCTTCATTGCTTTATACATGGCATGGCACTTAACTGGTGGCAGGACAGCACTCTCTGCTGTGTCATGTTCTGTCTTCAGTGAGTGGTCCTTGCAATGTTCTTCAACTATACAGTTTTCTGCTCTTTCAAGTGAACAGCAGATATAACAGTGAGTACTCTGAAAGTTCAAATCCCCCTACACTGGTACATCTTTTGGGACCAATCATATGATATCTTCATTGTTTTAGAAATAGGATCTGGCTGCAACCTCGTCACTTTGACAGCTAATTATGGAAAGTATTTTAATTAGAAATTCACAAGCTCCAAACAAAAGAAAAGGAAAGTATAAGCTAGGAGCAAGTGAGCAAGAAACATGAGGAGGACTAGAAGCTGACTTCTTTTAGCTGCAAAGAAACTTCAGGAAACCACCTGGTAGAGGTCAGCTGAAAAATATCTGTGACAAGTGGGAAAACTCCACTTTCATGCCACAAGACACCTGGAATATTTCACTTTTCTCAAGTATGAAATACCCATCAAAGCTACAGTCACCAAAACTGCATGGTACTAGACTAAAAAATAGACAAAAAGATCCATGGAACAGAATGGAGAACCCAGAAATAAAGCCACATAATGACAACGAACTGGTCTTTGACAAAGTACAAAAGTATTTGATAATAGCGCTGGAAAAATAGGATAGCCATACGCAGAAGAATGAAACTTAACCACTATCTCTAGCCATATATAAAAATTAACTCAAGATGGATTAAAAATATAAGACCTAAAACTAAAAATTTGAGGGGAAAAACCTAGGAAAAACACTTTGGATATTAGCCTAGGCAAAGAATTTATAACTAAGCCCCGAAAAGCAACTGCAACAAAAGCAAAAATAAACAAATGAGACTTAACTAAACTAAAAAGCTCCTGTTCAGGCAAAAAAAAATAATCAACAGAGTAAACAGAAAACCTACAGAATAGGAGCAAGTGTTCATAAATTATGTTGATGAAAGACTAATATCCAGAATCTATAAGGAACTAAACACTTCAACAAGAAAAAACAAACAAACAAACAAATAACCTTATCACAAGGTGGGCCAAGGACACGCACAAACATTTTTTCAGAAGACAACATCAAATGGCCAAAAAACATATTTAAAAAAGTTCAACCTCACTATCAGAGAAATGCAAATCAAAACCACAATGAGATACCATCTCATACCAGTCAGAATGGCCCCTATTAAAAAGTCAAAAAATGGCTCGGTGCCTGTGGCTCAAGTGGCTAAGGCACCAGCCACATACACCTAAGCTGGCAGGTTCGAATCCAGCCTGGACCCGCCAAACAACAATGATGGCTGCGACCAAAAAATAGCCGGGCGTTGTGGCGGGCGCCTGTGGTCCCAGCTAGTTGGGAGGCTGAGGCAGGAGACTCACTTGAGCCCAGGAGTTGGAGGTTGCTGTGAGCATGATGCCATGGCACTCTACCCAGGGGGACAGCTTGAGGCTCTGCCTCAAAAAAAATGTCAAAAAACAATAAAT
This sequence comes from Otolemur garnettii, assembly GCF_000181295.1. Classification (NCBI taxonomy): domain Eukaryota; kingdom Metazoa; phylum Chordata; class Mammalia; order Primates; family Galagidae; genus Otolemur; species Otolemur garnettii. The sequence continues at coordinate 13,769,512 of NW_003852430.1, forward strand.
GTTGGCAAGGATGCTTAGAAAGGGGAATGCTAATACACCATTGGTGGGAAGGTAAATTAGTACAACCTGCATGGAAACAGTATCAAGATCTCTCAAAGAACTGAAATCAGATCTGCGCTCAATCCAGCAATTCCACTACTGAGTATCTGCCCAAAGGAAAGAAATCATTATATCATAAAGACACCTGCACTCCTATGGTTATCACAGCACAATTCACAGTAGTGAAGATAAGGAATCAACCTACATGTCTATTAACCAATGATCACGTAAAGAAAAAACATGTGTACATTATGGGATGCTACTCAACCATAAAAAAGAATGAATTCATGTCTTTTGGATGTAACTGGAGGCCATTACCTTCAGTGAAATAATTTAGAAAAACAATCAAATACCACACGTTCTCACATATTTATTCATAAGTAAATTATGAAAACATGTGGACACAGAGAATAAAATAATAGACATTGGAGCCTCAGAGGGCCGGAGGAGGGAACAATGAGAGGGGAGCGTAGGACAAGAAATTACCCAACGGGTACTACGGACACTGGTCAGGTAAGGATTACGCAAAAAGCCCAGAGTTTCCCGCTATGTAACAAATCTGCGCAGGTACCCCATATATCTATAAAAATAGGTAATTTTCAAATTTCAGTGCATAATGTTTAATTTTCTGATCAGTTTCTAAACATATCTCTCTAGTGAGAAAATACCTGTGCTGTGGCTGTCGTAAAATAGGCACGTTCACAAACTCGCACTAAAACGAGCCTGGCAGTTTCTCCAAACACAGAGTTACCGTGCGATCTGGCAGTTCTTCTCCTCAGTATGCACATGTCCACCCAAAAACCCACGCAGAAATGTTCATAGCAACGTTATCCATAATGCCCAAAGACCAGAAACAATCCAAATGTTACCATCAGAGGAGTGGATCCATAAAGTGTGATATAGCCACACAATTAAATATTATTCAAGAATAAAAGGAATGAAATACTGATACATTTCACAGTGAACCTTGAAATATCACGCTCCGTGAGAGAAGCCAATCATTTTTTTCAAAAACCCACATATTGTATGATTCTATTGATATGAAATTTCTACAGTCAGCAATCTATAGAGACAGAAAGTGGATTAGTGATTGTCTAGAGCTGAAGAGGCTGGGAGGAAATGTCGGATGACAGCAGATGGGTACAGGGTTTCTTGTGATGAAATGTTCTAAAATTGACTGTGGTGATGGTTGCATAATGCTGCCAGTATACTAAAAATCAGTAAATTAGACACCTTAGCTAGATGAATCATATAGTTTGTGAATTATATCTCCATAAAGATTTTTAAATCACACTAAAATATTTCCTTCAACATGGGATGAAAGCAGAAAGGGTCATTGTGCTTCTTTTATGCCCTTTGTTTTTGTTTCCATTTTCTGCAAAGAAGGTAGATTGTGTGTCTAAATAGCATTCCTGTTTCCTTGTGCATCTGGACTAGCACATGTTCAAAGATCAGACAGCATCCAGGAATGAATGAATGAATGAATGAGCGAACAGAGGGATGCCCAGAATAGTCCTGAGAAGGTGCCTTGGAAAGGCACAGGATAAAAGCAGTACTCACAGGAAGTCCCCGGGGTCCTCGGGGTCCCACCTCTCCTGCAGGCCCCTGTTGGCCCTGTTAGGGGAAACCCAAGTAGAGAAAAAGTTAACACCCCCTGATCACAATGGGTTAGAACTTATGAAAAGGTAACATAACATCTTACCGGTTTGCCTGAATTTCCCAGCTGACCAGGCTTCCCCGGAGCACCTGTAGTACCCTAAAGATAAAAATGCAACATACAAAGTCACTCAGACTCTAAGTAAGCGTAACTATGAAGCTGCCTCACCCAGACTGGGTGTTTCTTATAGTAAATAGTATTACTTGCTTGATTTCACACTGAGAATGTGGGAAGGTATAGAATCTCTTTCTTACTCGACACATCAGAGTCCTTTAGTCCTGTTTGCTAGTCTGAGAAGTATACTGAAGGTCAAATGTCAAAAATCAAAGATTTTTCCTTCTCCACAATATTAGTAATATATACACACCCATTACCATTTCCAACTCCCATACGCTTTCTGTCACCTCACATGGACACCCACTATTAAAGTCATTGAGAATCAAGTCAGCATGAGGGAACAGGAAGTGCTGTTAAAAATAGTCCTGCCAGCAAACTGCAGGGAAAGCTTCTGTCGAGAGATGCCTTCTCCACCATCAATCTCTCAGGGAACATCACTGCTGGAGACGCTGTGGGCCACTATGACTGGGGGGATGTGGCCACATCCTCAAATAGTGACCCATCTCTACATTATTCACATTGTATCTCTTTTATTCTCAAGCGAAGCTACATTTCATCCATTTAATTTTTCCACCGATTGTTTTTAACTCCTTGCCCTCACGTTCTGTGTGGGAATGTGTAAGCACGGGCTGATCGCCATGCGAACAAAATGACACACTTTTTTTTAGTTTAAACTGAATCATCTTAATAGTCACTGCCACAAGTTTTATGGCTTAATAATAGCTTCCTTATTTTAAAGTGGTAAGGAACAATAAAAATTTTATTTGTCTTATACTGGCAAAGGATGACATTTTCATAAAGGAAGTCTAATCAGCAACACTTTGTCAAAGTATTCTTTCTGCAGCTAGGAGGAAAAAATTAGCATTTGAAGCCTTACAGCCTTTACTGTTTGATTTTTCCCTAGTGCCAAATAAAGGCAGTCTGGAAATACTAAAAATTGCAAACAAAATCTATTAATAAACGAAGAAAAATATTAATTTAAATGTTTGACTCTTACCTTTTCACCGGCAACACCCTTGGCGCCAGGGATTCCAGGTACACCCTAAAAGAACGCACAGGGAATCTGGGTTTAATCGCCTCATCTGACAACCCGTGAGATGCCAAGCCCACTGCATACCGCCCAGCAGCTGAGGGAACCTGAAAACCTCAAAGCTTGAATGTGTGGGAGATGCTTCCTGCTCCCCAAACTCTGGACAGTCACATAAAACTACCCACAGTTTAGAGGGCATTACTTCATTGCATCTGGTTTGCTACAGCTGAATACCCTTAAAGCAAAGCCCACCTCTAAAGCAAAGTCAGTTTTCCAGATTAGAGTCCAGTTCCATCTTTAGGTCAACATGAGCTCTAATGGGCAGGACAGAGGTTATAGCATGTAACATGGTTTCATGTACTGAATAGTAAAATGAGGATTCGGACTTTAAGGTAGAAAAATGGAATAGGAGGATGCTGGACTGAATAATGCTGACACTGTATTTTAGAAGGTGTCAGATGTCATAATAGATTGGGGAGGGGAGGCCAATCCTTGATATTACCAAGTATCCTTTACTAACTTGAAACATTTATCTCTACAAAGCCTAGAATACTGGAGCCACAGCTCAGGGGTGGAGCAGTTGACAGCAAATAGCCAAGAATACATATGTCGCAAACTAAATGAACTTGCAGACACATTAATACTATAGGGCAACACCAATTTGAATGATTCAAAATGGCATATAATCCAAAAATGATACATCTCACATTGTTCCCTGAGCATGTTCTCAGCCCTCCTGTGGCTCAACTCTGATAAACGAGAACTGCAGAACTTATTAAAAGTAGAACAAAGTATAAGACACTGGCCCACAGCTCAGGGTTAATGAAAAATATATGTATATATGGAAGCCTGAGCGAACTAAAGGAGAAAAGGGACACAAAACATAAAATTAAAGCTTATTATGTATAATTATCACAGAAATAACAATTCAAGAAAAGTATAAAATGTAAACTACGAAAATATAAAAGTAAAACATCATATCTTTTCCAGACCTTACCACATAATGTAACCTGTCTCTCCCAAAGATTCATATTTTTAAAATAAGGATATAAATCAATAAACTGAAAACATCAAATACTTACTGGTAACCCCTGCAATCCTGCATCGCCAGGAGGCCCAGGTTTCCCTGGTTCACCCTGAAAAAAAAATTCATATCCTTGTATAAGTTACCATATTCCTTCTAAGAAAGAGAGGAACACATCCTTGAACCTGATGAACTGCCGTATTTCTTTTAAGAAAGGGAGAAGGGTAGACCTCTAAGTAAAGAGTGCCCCAACCGCTACCTTACATGAACTTTTATAATGTGAGTAATTTGGGAGAGGAGGATCGGGGAACACAGGACACAAACTCAATCAAAATACACAATTTCATCCACCCTGTTTTATCAACAAGTCAATTTTACTGAGTTCCTAAAACCAAGCAAATAAACTTTTCTAGTTAAGCATTTATATTTGACTTGATTGAAAAAGAAAGAAAGAAGGAAAAACCCGAAGCTGGCTAAATACATCTGGTAATTTAGTAGTGGAAACGCTGTGCTGAGCTGGCGGGGCAGACACAGCCTCATTCACCCTCGCACTAAATTACACAGCTACCTTCGTTCCAGGCATTCCAGGTATCCCGTCACGGCCATCCACACCGGGCAAGCCCTAAAGATACACAAAGAAATAAACTGTCTCTTGGGAAGCGTTACATTCTTCTTCCCTTCATTATTTTCTAAAGTTTTATTGCAAGTCAATGGTACCTTGGAAAGATGTGCTTGATGACGGCCGCTCTGGACTTACCGTGTCTCCTTTGGGCCCTGGGGAGCCAGGAATTCCTCTAGGCCCTTGAGCCCCCTGCAGGAGAGAAGAGAAAGGGCAGACGAGACATATTCGATTATCACAATAGTGAGGACATGTCTAAGAGATAATCATAATCGCCACGCCACCCTGCACTGGAGGACGCTTGTAGACTAATTTGACTCACTCTGTCTCCCTTGGGACCTGCTTCTCCCGGAGGCCCTCGCTGTCCCTGATCCCCCTGTATGAAAATTAAATGTTGTTAATATAAGCAAAAGGTATTTACTGATATACTTTTGAAAAATTAGAAAGTATACCCACATTATCTAACCATTGCTCTAAGAAATCTTTTTATAAAAATGATATCTTAAAAACTGATATTGCTATAGAGCTGCTAATTGAGACTTCCGTATCTTCTGTTTTGAGCACATGACGCTTCTGTGCTCTTTGGATATACACCTGCATAGGGTGCCAAAAAACGTATACACATTTTTAAGAAAGGGAAAACCATATTAAAATTATAATATTCAAATCACGTTTGACTTCTGCAATTATAAAAGATACAAGCTACACCATACAAGATAACGTGTTATCAGTATATATTGAGATTACAATGTTAATACTTTTTTTTCCTTTATTAAAATGTGTATACATTTTTTGGACACCATGGTATAATAAAATTAAGATCCCTGTTGCACATAGTGACATCAGTCACTACATCTACATATCAGCTAAACTCATTAACTGTTACAGTGGGTTGAGGTTTGGATTAGTTGCCAATTTTTTCTCCATATCATTTAATTTCTAAGTTACTGCTAATGGTTTCTGTCAAAATCATCCAGCTACTGTTGATACATGGCAGGTGGTAACAGACAACAGGAAGTATCTTCCTAAAATACAGCTTTTGTCAAATCACTTAATAACTCTGCAACCTCAAATGTCTCTTTATTGGTACCAGATCAGTTCAAATAGCTCAGATTGCCATTAGGATTCTCCATAAGGTGGTTCAAACTTTACTTATTCAATCTTATCGTCTCAATACAAACTTTCCACTCCAGGCCATGGCAGTCCCCATGAAGCACTAACACCCCCAACCCCACCCACCGTGACCCCCTTGCACCTTGCTGCCTTTCCTGCCCAGAACGGCCTCCCAGACCAGCCCCCCTCCTGTTACCCCATCACGTGCTCTACCACTTAATCATCCAGTTTATCCCCGAGTTACATTCTACCTTTCCCACCGAATCATAGGTCCTTGATAGTTGAAAATTCGAGTTTACTTATATTTTTTACATGGTATAGATGATTACTAATAGATGGCTTTTATATCTGTTTCTCTCCAAAAAAAGATACAGGGAGGGAGCCTATCATAATGATGCCTGTATCTATGGCAACCAAAAGATGGAATGATGAAATCAGACATCATACAAAAGGAAAAGGATAAAACTTCCTAGGAACTAGAAATGTGATAGTTTCTGAGACTCTAAGCATCCTGACAGCCAAAGGGAAGGCAAAGGCAACATGATTCCTCAACAATCTGACTACAGCTCTACGGAGAAAAACAATCAAGTCAGAAGAACATGTCTCTGTGTGCAAGAAAGAGAGATGTTTGTCTTAATTTTAAAAAGTTAAAAATAAATATAAAAACTACTCCCTATTTTTTCACTTTAATTATTCACATGTAAAAGATACTGTTAAACACACACACACACACACACACACACAAAGCAAAAATATTATCATTGCTAAAAAAATCTATCATTGGGTTTTGCCAAAGTAAAACCACTTACAGGTGCACCAGGAAGGCCCTGAGGCCCAGGTTCTCCATCTAAGCCTCGAGCACCCTGCGTAAAAACAAGACAAAGAAATAAAATTAAAACGAGCCACGTATGTTACAGGGCATGTCCATCTTTCTAAAGAAATTGAATAGCCAGGTGAAAGGAGGTTTTGTGTTTATTACTCTATTTGTCGGTAAGCCCTGAGAAGCTTTTACTCAGACACCTCAGATACGAAAACACTAGTTTACATCTAATCCTGGCTGTAACAGTACTGGTACATACACATAATTTTTAATACCACTCCAGATATTTTAAGTAACCTCTGTCTCTGTTCTTAATGATAGACATGAACTGAACATGGGTACTTATTCAATAGATTGGTAAATCTACTAGAGGAGGTCTGCCAGCCTCTCTCCAGACTTCTCAGGAATGTCTACAGAAATTCATTCATGGTGAAACCACAGAGCTTCCAAGCTCTGTTGGGACTTGTAGAATCCTGGATCCCCCACCAAGATCTAGAGGTCCAGCCATGTGATTCAGATGAGTTGTTGAAAGGACCTGAGCATCCCTCTCCCGTCCTGGATAGATGTTAGGTTTGGTTTGTGTAAAGTGACCAGCCTTCTCAACAATGGATCCAGTCTACCAAGTGACAGCATCAGAACTACCCAGAGCTTGATAAATCTAATTACCTTGAAATAATCTCTGACTTGGCTACATGTTGTGCACATCACCTCTTTTATTTTCATTATGAGAATTGTAATGTGATTTTAAAATGAAAGTACACTTCTCTCTACAAAATATAGCCCCCCTTTTTAGATCTTTTTCTCATCTCCTAAGTGGATAAGGAGGTGTACAGACAAAACTGAACGGTCTCCTAATGAACCAGGCTGAGGAAGGGAGATGATGGAGCAGATGGAAAATAGTCAAAAGAACACTGGGTAGATGTCAAGCCAAGAAAACCAGGTGGACAGCACCTGTAGTAAGAATTAAAATTAGAAAATCTTTGATGGGAGGTTCAGACACAGGTAGAATGAAAGAATACAACTGAGGCAGTGGCACCACAGAGCCTTGGAATTCTTTGCTTGCTAAGACCAGCGCCGAGCAGAAGGCATTTTCCATTCACCAGGGAAGAGGAGATTTGGAGGACATGAAAAAGACCTTGAATTTATCATTCACCTTGCATTATGAGAGCAGAGCCAGCCTTTGCATTATAGAAATGGCTTTGATGCACTCAACCCTTCCCCTCTCTCTCTGCTGTTCAGCGTGAGCTCAGACCCAAACAGCTGTTACTAGGTAACCACTCCACGGGTCTGAGTTCACGAGAAGAGCTTGAAGAGCTTTATTTTTTCTTCCTTTTTCCTTTCAAGCAATTTGGCAGAAATCAGGGGAAATGAGAAATTTTAACCAAATAGAAAAAATCTCCGATGAAGAGCGTATCAAGAACAGTAACTGGCTTCAAAGTGAGGGGCCACATGCTTTAGTGGTGATTAAAATCCAGAAAAAGTGAAGGCTCAGGCATCAGCAGCTTCAAAATAAATGGGGTTTATTATTTCATAAACCAAGAGATGCATACTGAATATTACTTAAGGTTAACATGAATATAGAAATATCAAAGAATATGTTTTTACAGATACAAATTTTTTAGGAAAAATATTCTAGAGAAGGAGGGAGAGGAAAGCAGGCGGAATGAGAATACTCAGATGAGACAAAGAGCCTGAAAAAAAACAATGAAATTAAAAGAAAGAATTATAAGTAAGCCAGATCTTTGTATTCACAAAAATGTACAGCTTAAAAAAAAAAGATTTAATTTCATTTATTGAACATCTATATTGTACAACTTATTGTTTATAAACAGCGCTATGGGGCTGGGTGGGACTGACACAGATTAGCCATCAAGGTTCTAAGGAGAATGAGGGCAGGGTCAGTAGTGGTAGTAGACCAAGATGCGTTTTGCATTTTCTGGGGCCTACAGATGGACCTCGTGCCCCAGAGAGTGTCCTGCCTTCTCCCTCCTCTCCCTTTCTGCTGTCCCTGTCTTTGTCTCAATTGCCCAGAGGCACTCTGGGCACTGTCAGTGTTAATCAGTGCTGACGACCCATAGGGGTAAAGAGATAGAAGATATAACCACTTACTCTAATTGACCCAAGATAATTTAAAATATATAATACATAAGTGCTTACAACAGAAATGGGAGCATCAAATAAAAAGTCACAGTGCTGAAGATAAATTATTTTTAAACGGCCAAAATTTGAAATACTTAATGCATGTTGATGTTATGGCATCATCATCGTCATCATCTTACCTTTTCCCCTTTATCCCCCACTATGCCGGTGATGCCTCTCAAACCTTGAGCTCCCTGGAAACATAAAAAAGAAATGTGAATTATTTTAATTAAGCAGTTTTTTCTTTTAAAGTTCATCATAAAAGCTGATCCAGGAGAAGGTTTTATCATAACCAAAGGTAACACTCATAACTAGCCACTTAATATGAACAAACTTTTCTAATTTAGAGAGGAAGTCCGAGGGGAATTCTTCTGATGGTAAAATGTTTCTATAAAGTTCTGAAGACTTACACAAAACAGGAGTTAGCAGAATCACTCAGGACAAAAATAGCCAATATCAGCATAAGAGAAATTATCATCACATATTTTGACTTATCTCTTAACCCATATACAGAGCTGCCATTCCTACCCCTTCCTGACTTATAACTCCTTGGCATGTGAAATGACTTGTAAACCTTGGAATAATTTTTCCCCACCCACATATGCCTTCAAAGACAGTAAGTTACCAAGTTAGCCCTTAAAAGCTTATGAGCTAGAAATGGGGCTGGAGTCTCCACCAATCCCTTGTTATCACTGTACATTATACCATTTCTATGATAACAGGCCTTCTGAGTTCCCAGTTGGGGCAGTAGAAACTCATCCCACCCCATTTCAGGCACAGGAGTGGGTGCCCCTAAAACTGAGGTGGGAGGCATGATTTCCAAGATCCCTTTCAGTACTAAAATGTTGCCATTCCCGATTCTCTTGCTCCACAGCAGTTCTCCAGAAATGGATCCTGCAAGGCTGAATTTGTGCAGTCCCTTGGGGGAACTTCTACATGGAAGCTCCATTAGGAGAGTGGGATAGCTACTTGTGGACAACTTGCTAACTATCCACATCAGCTTAAGATAAAGTAGCTCTAGGTCAATCATTCCCCTCATCTCCTCATTTGAAGAAAACGGAGCAAGTTCATGACCAAGTATTCATCCAGGTCAGTCACAAATCCTATGTAGATCACTCAGTAATGACCTGAAATTCAAAGGCACAGGATGATCCAGCTTAAGATACAGCCACTTAGGCTGTCAAGCAAGACGTGGCCATGTCGGATTAAAGCCTCTCTTTCTTGTGCAGCTCATTTACTGATGCTAAAGGTAATTTTACAAGAAGAATCTTTAAAAAAATTGAGTCCGGGCGGCACCTATGGCTCAAAGGAGTAGGGCACCAGGCCCATATGCTGGAGGTGGTGGGTTCAGACACAGCCCCAATCAAAAGCTGCAAAAAAAAAAAAATTGAGTCCATAGCAGTGACACGAGGACACCACATATTGTCTCTTGAGTGTGACTGCTTTGAAGGACAGTGCTTTGTACAAATATTCCAAGGAATATTTTGTTTAATCTGTGCATTGTTTTATATTTGTACATGTGTACTTAAAAAGTGAAAATTTATAAACTTTTAGAAACATTTGAGCATACCTATCCCCAGAGAATACAAGGTCTGCAAGCACAAATGACATCCCTGGGTAGAGTACTCCACCCAGGCAGCACCCAACATAGATCATCAATCCACAAAAACACTTTTGAGAAGGTTCTTTGCAAAATTCTATTCTGAGAATCTTGGGAATGATTTTAAAAAGTAACTTTAAAAGTCTACCATATTTTCATCAAATTAAAAAAAAAAAAAAAACATATGTCTCTTACACCATGTCTCTGTCACCATCTCCCACCTGTGAAATAGAGTCCAGGTCTTACCATCTCATACAAAAGGCTCGGGGAAGGCAAGCTTCTGGGAAAAACATCCTGGATGCCACAGATTCAAGTTAAAAAACATCCTGGATGCCACCGATTCAAGTTCTCACATGGCTTAAAAACAGGGACCGTTTCCTCTAGGTCTTTAGCTTAATTTTCCTTCAGCTATAGGTTCCCCAAAACACTACTCTGAACAGCTCCCTGCACCCTGTTTAAAAGACCAGCCGTATGGGGGAGAGCAGAGCAGGTGAAGGGTGGCTTTGTGTCTGCCTTAACTTTCATAGTCTAAACCTTTGCTAGTTGCAATATTCAATGACTATTCTGCAGTTATTATTTCTATAATTGATACTACTCATTTTTACAAGAAAAAAGTGTATCATTTCCATTTTCGTATAGTACAAAAGTAATGTAAATTCTGATTTAACAAACATTTGAAATTGAAGTATGCTAATGTCCCAAATTACCTTACTGTGAATATTATTGCAGAAATCTGCCAAAGCATAAGGAACCAAATTTGTATGAAAGGATATGAATATGAGCAATTAAGAATGTTTTAATTATGACGATTACATACTGGAATAAGCTGCATTAATCCTGTGGATATGACACCTACTGTATATGGAGAGTACACAAAATTTTCTCATTATATCATGTGATAATGTTATAGAACATACAAGATATAAAACATCCTCTTGTGCTTAATATTGGCTTTTAGATTTCCTGGCCCTGAGATTGAGTAAATAAATGCATGTCATTATACGTATAATTTTTCTGCCAAAAAAGTACTTGAATGTACAATGGGGACTCTCTCTTATTTTGAAAAATTGGTTATCTTCCAGGGCTGGCTTGGCAGAAAACTGGAAAACAGCATGTTAATGTAATGCTATTAATCCAAGTGCTAAATAGAAAATGTCCCAAGAGTCATGAAAAAAATGAATATTTGCATATCCTGTTTAAATATTTTTTTAAAAATACTTTACTGGAGGTCCTCGAGCTCCAACCTCTCCCAGTTCTCCCTGGTCACCTTCTTCACCCTGAGAAAAGAAAAAGCAGATGAACACAGAAACAGGCTCAGTCTAACTCAGTACATTTCAAATTCATTTGCCACCTCCAGAATTATTCCACTTTCTTAAGTTGTTTTCTTGCAAAGGTAGAGCATTCAAAAAATAGAGAAGTATGCAAAGAAATGAGTCACACAAATCCCACCAATTAACTATAAATACCAATCACATTAAAAGTTCCTTTCAAAGTTTTTCTAAAGAGAGGGAGAGAGGAAGACAGACCGAGACAAGATTTACGCCTTACAAGCATGTGTCTGGAAGGGGAGTAGATTATTTTTTAAAATGATCATATTATATAAAATATTCCACAGGCTACAATATTTTTAATTATAATTTTCATTTTAGTTTTTCTTGCTACAATTTTTTCCCACATATGATTTTTTAAGGCAGATCAGCCTTTTCTTTCATGGCTATCCCTTCGTGTCACTTTTCATTATAATTACTCTTATTATATTTTCCTAAACTTTTTAAAATTTATTTTTATTTTTTCTGATAATTCTTATCATGAGGGTACAATTAGGCCACCTTGCTTACATCGTGAGGCAAAGTCTAAGTTGGAGCTGAATCCCTCACACGGGAAGTGCACCATATACCCTCCCATGTTCCTGCTGGAAGGATCCCACTAATCTCCTCCCATTTTTAGAATCAACTGAGGTTTATAGCAGCCTAATTTATATTTGCAAAGATCTGAAAACCATTTACCCTCCAAGACATGACAGGATTAATAAACTGTGGTTCATGTATACCACGGAATACTATTCAGCTATAAGAAAAGATGAAGGTTGTGTATCCTTTGTTGCAACTTGGATGGACTGGCAGAACACTTCTGAGTGAAGTATCACAAATGAAAAGACAGGCGTCACAGGTACTCAGCAGGAACTTGAAATCTGTACATTAACAACACTGTGCTCACACGAGAGATGTTCCTGAACGTGCACTTTTCCAGATGAACTTTAGAACGACCAGGTAGATCTTCACAAAAGTACCACTTGCTTTTATTAGGACTACGTTAAACTAATGCATTAATACAGAGAAAATTAAAATCTTTATAAGAGTGAAACTTTCTATCTTGAAACTCAGTATATCTCCTAATTTAGTCAAATCTCTCTATTTTTATTTCCAACAATAAATTTTTGTTCCTTTCTTCATATCAGTCTTGAAATTTTATTTTATTTAGAGATATTTTGATTATTTGGTTGCTAGACCCATGGGGTCTATTTCCATGATATTTTTCTAACGATTGTTTTGACTTTCTGATGTTAAATCTATAACCTCTGATATATTGTATAATGTTAGAATATTTCAAAAAGAAGTTTGACTGCTGTCTCCTACAGGAAGGTTCATTTATGGACTCTGAAAAAAAGTCATTTTCTCTCTGATAAGGATTTTACCTCTTAATAACAGATACACTACTCTACATTTTCTACAGTAATAGGTATCTTAAATTGTGAAGTTAATTATAAGAAAAATACATCATGTTTTTGTTTTGTTTTGCTTAGAGATTGGGGGGAGGGGTAATCACTCTATTGCCCAAACCTGGAATGCAATGGCTGGATCACAGCTCACTGTAGCCTTGACCGCCTGGGTCAACCAACTTTCCCACCTGAGCCTCCTCAGTTTGCTGGAACTACAGAAGTGCACCCTCACACCAGGATTTTTTTTTTTTTTAAGAGATGGAGCCCTGCTATGATGCACAGGCTGGTTTAGAACCTCTGGCCTCAGGCAATCCTCCTGCCTCAGCCTCCCAAAGTGCTGGGATTACAGGCATGAGCTACCACACCCAGCCTATTTTTAATATTATACACAGAATATTAAATTAGTTTTTATTCTTTCTTTATCATTCAATGCATAAATTTTCTTGCTCCACAGGCCTTATATATTTAGAAATATTCACAAAAGAAGGAAATACTATAGTATAAAAAATTTAACAGCATTATTAACACAGAACTTTTGGGCATACAACACAAAGAACTATGCTATGCTTGTATCATTTATAGTCGCGTTTTAACTGAATTCAGAGAGTCTTATAAATTGGTTTTAGTCACATAATTATATTTGGATTATGTTCCATTAGAAGCTGTGATTGACAGTGGGAAGAGGCAGTCACAATGGGAAAGACAATGAATTAGCCAGTCCATGGAGTGGATAATCACCACATGGGCATAATTAAATACTACTTGTATTTCCTTATGAAACTCTAAAACTAGCTATGGAAACAACAGTGATTGATATGTTTATTAGAATTTTTTAATAGCAGGGTTTAGGGTGTTTCTCCACAAACCTTGGAGTAATATATTTGAATATTTCACCTGCAGATGAAAAGCACACAACTAATCAATAACCAGGATTTTAAATCACAAACTTAGGAGGAGCAATTTATTATCACTTTGCTGAAAGAATTTTACATGAACACGCATCTGCTGTAGGATATTGCCAGTGCCACAACATTTTAATTATAGAAATTATATTATTCATTCTTATATTCACAACAATCCTTAAACTCTTCACTAACTAATTTGCAAAGTAAATGCAAAATCGTGACCATAAATACAAACTTTAGGCCACCAGGCTTTTTATCGTTCTGTTTTCAATTTAGGTTCAGTCCATCTGTCAGCCCTTCCAAGGTCCGTTCTTCAGCAAGCTCTGTCATCTTCTCTATTTTCAAAGATATCACTTAACGTTTCAAGTGACACAAAAATGCGAAATAAATTAAAGAAATTTTTTCAACAACTTTCATTGAAAACTTTGGCCAATTACCTGATACACCAAGAAATTTTCAGGTTTCCTACTAAAGACCAAATCAAATTGGAGAGTCCAGGTAACTCATTTGTATAGATGTAAAAATACGAGTTTCATGTGGAGAATGGAGAGAGACGCTGATTGACAGCTCCACCCCCAAATCCTATGGGGTGGGGCAGTGGAAGTTTCCCGAAAGAAAGGGTCTCCAAAAAAGAAAGGGGTGCAGAACGTCAAAAATAACAGAATTTTACTATGTACATTACCTCACGGATTTCTTTTGATGTAATTTCATATTCTTACTCACCTGTTGTTTTGGGGTTTTTTTAGTTAGCTAATATTCTATCATATGGATTTTCAATTTAGCCACTTCCCTGTGATTAAATGTGTGTTTCACTGTGTGCCCCCAGCATTTAAAATCAATCCTGGTACACAGCAGGTATTTAATAACTATTTGCTAAATTTTTTAATTATAAACTTTGAGATTCAATGGGAGAATGGATACCCAGAGAAATTTCCAAAGTACTTGATTTCTTTCTTTTTTTTTTCTCCAGTTTGACATCAGGCCTCCAGCTGTTATATTCCAGATACACAAAATTCTTTAACTATTCACAGCCTCCATGATAAAAGACTTTTAAAATAAATGTCCAAACTGTAATAGTGTACAGAAAATTGGCCTATTTATTCTGATTATGGAGGTTATTCAACAGACTGATTTTAGCTAAAGAGTTCAGGATATTAACACGTGAAGACATTGATAAATCGCCTCTCCAGCTCTTGACTTTCAAAGAAAAAGACTAATCTTCTGCTTCTACCCTACAAAGGGCTCAGAGGACACAGTCAACAAAGTCAAGAGGACCTGCATTTTCAATAAGAAAAGTATGACTTTGTGAAATGTTATAAAATTCACTGAGACAAAAATTCTACTATGCAGAAAATTAAATACTTAGATACTTAAAAATGACTTAGCTTAGTAGCTATAAAAAGGGCAAATCGATGACGTTGCTTTAAATTGTGACCTAGGATTTCTGGCAGGACATCCCCACCCCAACACAAGTTGTGCCATGGATCCCATGTTTCCATCCAGATAATAAGTTTTTGCTAACCTCCAGCTTACTCAAAATCTAGGTTAGATTGAAATGAGGTCAGACATAAACAGATCAATTATTTCAGAACTTGAGATGAGAGGCGATAGGCCAATTACCAGCTTCTCTGTTTGCTAGTCTCAGCAATGCTTGTCATAAAATTTTACAAATGCCATAAAATTTTGTCTGGCAGGGAGGAACAACTAGCTGACTAATGTTGGAGTATCACAAGCTTCGGGGGAGAAGGCTGAGTGTGATTGATTTAAGAAGGAAAGAAGGGGGAGCAGCAGGAAGAACTGAAAATGCCTGGTGTTTTTCCTGCAGGTGTTTTTTTTATAACTGAACAACTTTAGTCTATTATGTTGAGATTAATGCATCTGTCATTAGCAAGTATTATTTGAAAAAGGAGGGTGAAATATAATGCTTTATCATTATTATCATTATCTCTTATAATTCCTTGTATTGAAAGTGGTCACTACCTCATAATCACAATTTACCCGACACATACTCATTTTTTTACCTTGTGTCCTTGTCTTCCTGGTTCGCCAATTTCTCCTTTAGCCCCTTTATGACCCTAAGAAATGCAAAATATATATGTATAAATTGTCAGGTTTGTCACAGAAAATAGTCGAGAGGCTCACAAGGGATCCTGTTTCCCTAAATTGGTGTCAAGAAGAACAAGGTTATGTCACAAAGAAAATGACTGCTTGAAATGACCTTAATAGCACCATGTGTATTAAGGGACTGCTGTATATAATAAATGTGCTTTAGTTAACAGGAAAATGCTGTTCTAAAATAGCAAACACTCCATTACCTACTTCAGCAACACAATTCATTGACACTTGCCTGCTGTTCCCCAGACCCCCATTTCCCCCAACTTCCTCCGCAGTTGGGTTAAGAACAGTAAGTCTTCTCCTACTCTGGTAACTAACCGGATCAGAAGGGACAGCCCTGATCTTGCCAGACTGGCCTCTGCTCTCTGAAGCCTGCTCTGAAAACTCTCCCTCTAGGCCAGTGGTTCTCAACCTTCCTAATGCTGTGGCCCTTTGTTCCTGTGGGTCACGACCCACAGGTTGAGAACTGCTGCTCTAGGACCACCTCTGTCCTGGGGTAGAGGAAAGTTCAGGGCAGAGGACTTCCTCAGGTGCACAACTCCAGGCCTCTTCCTAAAGCAATAAAGGGCAGTTAAGTAAAAGCCTCATAGCATGAAAAGAAGATCCCTAACTGTTTCATCAGGCCACCTGTCCTAAGCACTTGTGGTTTGGGGCAGTGATGTGAGGCCAACTGTGAAACAAACATTCCAAAATTCAGTCTGTCAGAACTTTCACCCCCAAAGTCTTTCTGAAAAACAAGACACCAATCCAGGCCCAGATCTTCCCTCAGAGAAACATTAGGTACTAACAGAGCCTGGGCGCCTTTCCGATCACTGCAGAAATCCACTGGTCTGGAATTGGTCTGGCATTTCTCAAAGGCACTTCAGATTCAGAGACCAGAAAGAGAGAAAGCGATTTATCCCCAGGGTTTGGTATTTAGTTTTTGTTTTTACGGAAAATTTCAAAGTCAATTATGATGGCAGAGTAAAAGAAAAATGGTTTTTGAAAAGTCTCTTTTCCTGCCTACTTTTTATAGTCTGATGTTTCTGTTCAACTGAAACAGTTTCAAATACATTGTGTACCCAATCATACACACACACACACCGCCATCTCCCTTCAGAAGGGGCAAACTTCTAAACCTTGATTAGATGTTCTACAGTCTCTCAGCCCACCCTCACCGTGCTGTCCTGGTACTTCTTCCCTGAACTACAAAGGCATTATATGTAATTAACATCAGTGTCTCAGGCCCAGTACCTGTCCGGGGCACCAGCACAATCTCTAGGACTGAATAAGCCACAGAAAACCAAGCACAGCCTTGACTGATCCATCCAAGTAGGGCCTTTCTACCAGGAAAACCCATGCTTAAAGGATCCATTACTCTACTTTATGTGGCTAATATTCTAGAAAATAAAATGCTGAAATTATTCTCTTACCCTCATGCCTGGTATGCCTGGATATCCTGAGCGAGCGGGTGGGCAGGAATTGGGGCACTGCCAGAGAGAGAGAGAGAGATGAGTGTATAAACAAACTCAGGCCCCCACTTTGTGAGTTGGTGCCTTTTTTTAAGGATTCCAGCTACAGAACCCCAATGCAATTATATTCATTAAATAACTCTAAATACCCCTTTTCTTTTTTATCATTTCATGTTTGACTCAGAAATATTTCCAGCTGACAGAAAGGTGTAGAGAAAATAACAAACACCCTCCTCTGTGTATCTATCACCCAGGTTTCATACACGTTAACATTTTGCCATATTTATCCCAGATCTAATTTATGAAAGAAATGAAATGTTTACAGACAACCTAACGTACTGGGACCTGATCCATTTGCCCCCCCCCCCACCACCACCACTGGAATAGCTCTGTGCTGAATCTCTCGGTTCCTCATCCACTGGGCCCTGCATTGACTGCCGTTTGCCATCATTTGACTATTAACCTGTGACTAAAACAAAGCTTAGGAGGAGTTGTGTGACTCTACCTCTTTAAAATTGCCATGCTCTAGTGAAAAGCATGCCTTCGTCATAAAGTAAAAAATGTTATATAAAAACAAAGATACTTCCTCAATGAAAAACCATCCTAGTCTGAGTACATACAAGCAACCAGTCCATCAGTGTGACCATTGCTCTGCCACTCATAAAACACAAAAGCACAGTATCTTCCAGAGGGCTCTTTTAAAAAGACTACAAGGTCTTTGAATTAAAACGACTTTGTTCAAAGGAAAACATCTTACCAGTGGATCTCCGTCATGAAAGCCAATTGTTCCCTAAAGTAAATAAAATGTTACAGGTCAGAATATAATTAAATAACTGATTCAACCCTACTAACAATAGAAAGTTTATGGGGAAAAAATAATATATTTGTTTAATAATTTATTTATGATTATTTTTTCTTCTTGAGACAGAGTCTCACTCTGTCACCCTGGGTAGAGTGCTGTGGCATCATCGCAACTCACAGCAACCTCAAACTCTTGAGCTCAAGAGTAGCTGAGAATATAGGTGTCCTCCACAAACACCTGGGTAGATTTTTTTTTCTCTATTTTTTTTTAAATATATATATATATATATATTTTTTTTTTTTTTTATTGAATGGTAACTGTGTACATTGATGCACTTTGGGGGTACAGTGTGGTGTTTTCACGCAATCCATGACATTTCCATCAAACTGGTTAACATAGCCTTCATGTAACTTTCTTAGTTATTATGTCAAAACATTCATATTCTACTCACACTCTTGCTCAGGCTGGTCTTGAACTCCTGAGCTAAAGCCATCCACCTGCCTCAGCCTCCCAAAGTGCTAGGATTACAGGTCTGAGCCACTGCGTCCAGCTTTGTTTAAAAACTTATAAGGAACAATAGGAGCATATGATACACTTGTGCTAATATTCTAACAACTTGACTCCTGGCATATTCTTTTTAGACAACTACAAATTACAGTACATTATTTCTTTGGGGGCAAAGAAGAAAATAAGAGGCAAAGCAGAAAATATGTGGAACTCTGAATCATACATTAAAAATATGTAGTATCTCCCCCTTAAACTCCTATTTTTTAAATTTCTTATTATAAAGACCATTGTAAAAACGAGTTCATTCAAAAATCTTTCTTTTACGTGTCAAAGTTTCCAGCATTCGTGAAATCACAAGTAGCAAAGGACTTCAAATGGAATGAGTAAGACCTGTCTTGTAAAAATTACCTTTTAAATTATTGTAATTTCTCTACTTTTCTAGCCTGAAAAGAAACATGTTCTAAATGGATAAAAAAAAATAACCATTTTGGAAAATTGAAACAATGACTCGATTAACAAGCACTTCCATTTGGGGTTCTTAGATTTTTTTTTCCTTGATTTCCAGCTCTCAGATACAAAGAGAAACTCAAGATGCAAGGAACTTACACTAGGTCCTGGGGGGCCTGGGGGGCCAGGTGGTCCTCTTCTCCCAGGGTCACCCTAAGTTATTTGAAAATCGTGACATGGTGGTTATACATATGTCAAAACACAGTACATAAAACTAGTGAGGCATGAGAGAATGGTGTTACTAGAAACCCCTACTGAGCTCAGCCGTGCGTAGACCTGCCACCAAAATCGACGGGTGGCCCATAATCCAGTTAGTTCTACAAACCCAGAATAACAAAGGCACTCCAGTCTCAGCAAGTAATAAAATAAGGTAGAAGGAGACAAGGAGGAAAGGCAAAGCCAATTCCTTTCCGTAGGATGATCACGCTATCTACGCTGCAAACAAAATGGAAACACTATTTTTCTACTTGATTTACAGAGGACCCAGAGCAGTGAATGCTGCCAGTGCCATTCAGCTAGTGAGAGCAAAAGAAGGCTTGCACTCAGCCCAAGAAGGCTTGCACTCAGCTCAGGAAAGCTTGCACTCAGCTCAGGAAAGCTTGCACTCAGCCCAAGAAGGCTTG
>NW_003852430.1:13789732-13800067 GCF_000181295.1 Otolemur garnettii
GCTTGCACTCAGCTCAGGAAAGCTTGCACTCAGCCCCAAGCTGTGAAACAGAAGATTAATCTCTGCGGTGCTTGACTTGGTGCTCTTCACCCACAATCATTTGCTCTATCCCTGCACTCTCTTGCAGTGGGTTAGAAAATCAAATAAGGCTAACTTAAAATAAGCCATTCAGATGAAAATAGTTCCAATTGTTCTTAACATGCAATGTTGAGTCTTACTCTATTTTCCTTCTTAATGTTCTGCCTTAGAAAGTCAAAAGCATCTTATGATTATTTTAATTTTGCAATCATTTGTTATTCATTTGTTAAGTAAACAAATTCACAAATAGCACAGGTAGAGAAGCAGTTTTATGGATTTATAATGCATGTAGCTGCTTCCCTCAATGAGTTCTCAATTACCCACCTTCACATAATGTTGCTAATTCAACAAATTTTTGAAACATTCACTGACTATAAACATGAAGCATTTTTACCAGCAATTTATTTTGTGAAGTCCAGCGTTTAGTGTGAAAAGTTAAATTCTGCTGGTTCAATTATAATTAAATGATCCTAACATAAATACTCATAGTAATAGTTTTAGGTTCTTCACTTTTTACTTCATGCAAAGTCTAATACAAAAGCCACTGGCCCCCTCTCCTGCTGGACAGCCTATGAAATGAGAATGACACTCTTACTTGACACTCAATCTGGAAATTGAGAGGGAAAATTCAGCCGAAAACATTAGGAGATAATTAAAATCACGCCACAAAAGTGATTTCATCCCTAGTCCCCATCCATATTATGAACTAAAATGAAATTCATCTGTCATTTTTTGATTTGCAAGGGAAAGCACACAGTTAGGGTAATTTGCCTTTCCTGGTAATACTTTCTATTAAACCAGCAAATGTCTAGGGGAATGCTCTGTGGTACTCACAACAGGTCCCACGCGGCCTAGCTCTCCAGGGAGTCCTGCTGTCCCAGGAGGACCCTAAAGCCAAAAAATCAAAGCAGCTCGGTGATTGATGGATATTTTTACAATCTATCATAAGTGTGTCAAATATGCTAAGTAGCAGACTTAGAAGTACATAGCTGTGTTAGCTTTGGTTTCCAATGAGACAGTAATTCATTTGACCAAATTTTAATTAGGACGGAACAGAAATTTCCTCAATTAATATTTAGCAGGATAGCCACCTAAGATCATGGAGGTAGAATGCTGTAAACGCCACTGGATAGCGTGTGAGCTGGAGAGTAGAGTGGGGATTGGAGAAATAGGACATTTTTATAGACCATGTACAAACAAATGATGTAATGAGACTTACAGGGGGTCCAGGAATACCACGACCCTGCAGGATTAAAATAAAAATGTTTATGGCATGCAGTTTATATTCAGCATAAATGCGAACATAGACACAGCTCAGATTAAACATAAACCATGAACTATCTCTAAATGAACGTACGATGTTCATTCTGAAGCAAGCACTGGATAAAGAAAAACAAATATGGCTCTGCCTCTATGTTTTATATTAAATCATAACTGTGTACATTAATGTATTTATGGGGTATGATGTACTGATTTTATATACAATTTGGAATACTTACATCAAACTGGTTTATATAGCCTTCACTTCAATTATTTGTTAAGACATTTATACTCTACTCTTAATATATTTGACATGTACCCTTGCATTATGCACGATAGGTAAGGTCCCACCAATTACCTTCCCGCCATCCAGCCTCCCCCACCCTCTCCCCTCAGCCTCTTCTTCCCTCCCTCATTCTGGTCTGTAGTTGTGTTTTATCATTCGTTTCAAAGTGTGGGTGATCATATATTGGTAAAGGAAGCACACCTTGTTTCCGCTCCTCAAACACTCCTTTGATGTCTATGCTAACCAGTAACATTTTGCAGAACATTTTTAAAGGACAATCAAAGTATAGAAGCCATCTATGTTTGTCCTCAAGAGAACTTACCATCACTCGCAAAGAGGCACACGGCCACCAGAAAGTTTACAGATTTTATTCACATGCGGTATTTTATATGAAACCACATTCAAAGCATTATAGTTTCCCAATAAAATGATGTTTAGTAGGTCCCTAAATAAATATTCTCCACAGAGAGTTAGAGGAGGAAAAGGACAGAAATATACCTCCCTCTTGACAGTAAAGGCTATTTCCACACCCTAATCACCCTAATTCCAGTAGATATTATTTTCATTTTATTGAATGGTGTCGCTCTTGTTTGAAATAACCTACAAAAGGACCCCAATTTAACTTGCTACATTTGACCTTCAATCTAGTCACTCCATCTCCTTTACATTTTATATCTCTTTAGCAACACTAAACAGTGTATAATCAAGAATTAAGACTACATTTCATTCATCCTCCTAAACCCAATTCCTAGCACAGGGCCTAAGAGACAACAGACCCTAACAGTGTGTGTTGAATTTATAACTGGACTTCAGCTACTCAGAGTCTCTATTCCCCCTCGTTGCTTTCCAAGTTCTTTTTCCTACCCTTGAGGTTTCCCATTTTTCTTTTTTCTCCTACCGTGGCTTCAATAGATTTGATTCACAGCTGTCTCTGATACCATGTTTATGTTAGCTTTTCATTCCAGACTTGCTTTCTAAAAGACCCATACATAACGTATCCCACGGAATCAATACACCCCCTCTGATAATGATACTATGATTTCTAGAAATAATATTTAGGCAGCCAAAACAAGCAAGAATTTCACATGGGCACTGTGTTTTAATATTCAACCCTACTAACCCACACTAAAAGTGTGACTTTTTAAAAGCTTCTTTTGAAAAATTACTTCTAGTTGAACATTTTCATACATAGATCAATTTGGGAAACCGATGTTATGCTTGAAAATAATAAAGTAATCAATAAGTCATTTCATGATCAGACCCATAGATGTTTGACAAATTTCACTAAATTTTTTTAAAAGGCATCTCTGTAAGATGTTGACATTGAGATCTAGTTGAAAAATATGGAGAAAGGCCAGCAAGTCAGTCACTTCTGAAAATAGGTTTCTATGGAAAAGTTGACAGATGCTGAAATATGGCAAAGAAAATGCCACCAACAGGAAAAAGGGAGGAAAAATACAGATTAATGACAAGAGCAAACAGGAACAAAGAATAAAATATAAAAAGCAGCATTAGAACCCAGTCCTTTTGTATATACATGGATGTTTATTTTCTATTCCTAACTCAACACCTGCCGGATCATACAATGAGGGAAAAATCTACCCAGGGGATCAGATGATTGGTAGTATCTGATTAGTTGATATTTCATTAGCAATAAAACCAGCTGTGAAGAAAATGGTGTGATGCCATGGTGTAAACCCTGAATACTTAGATTTTTCTGTTGTTATGTAAGAAATGGTTTCTATCATTGGGAGTAGAGAAGGAGTTATTGATTGGGAAATATCACCTGTATGTTTGAATTTCTCTAAAATTTTCCTACTCACAGAATAAATGCTTACCATACTAGATACATCATAAACTCCTTTACCAAATATACTTTGTAGAAAACTACATTTTAAAAAAATCACAAGGCAGAATTTTGCCTAGAAATAGAAAGATAGGGTATTTTCAATTCTGTTGCTTTTCATTTACTTACTGGAAACCCACGAGGTCCAGGTACACCAGGTTCTCCCTAAAAACAAAAATAGTTTTGTTGTACATGTACTAAGCGTTTTGTAGCAGGAATATGTAAATATGAAAACTGCATAAATATTAAAATCATTAAAACCCTCCACCCCCGTGGTTTTAAATACAATTTTAGTTGAACAAGTATATTTAAGCTACTTCATAACTTAATGTTAGTTGAGTGCAAGCACTACAATAAAATTCTACTTCAGCATTTCATTAATACCAGCAATCAATAACAGGTGGCTAACTTACTTTCTGTCCCCTTGGTCCAACAGAGCCAGGGGCTCCATCAGGTCCTGTTAAACCCTAACAAAGTGAGATAATGATGTTGAAGATCATGACGTCCTTAGGGAAACCACCAGGTAGAAAACTTATACTTTAAGTACCAATTATCTACAGGATTGTGACATATATAGGACGCAAATATTTATAAAGAAATACATGCCTATATTTTTACTCAAAGGTAAAGATTAATATGAGATCTGCCTGCTAGTTATTTATGGTTGATAAATTGACTCATATTCCTGATTTCCTTCTAATTGTAGGGTTTATCACAGGGTCTAATCATTTAGTGTTTTTTGTCTCTGCTTTGAAAAAAAGACAACATAACAACCATAAGGTTCTAATAGCTAAGATGGATGGGTTTGGGCTCTGCTGTTTTCTCAGATTTACGTACCTCCTTCACTTCATTTATAAAATAAAAATACCATACGTCTCTCTAGTCCTGTCTTAAAAGTTAATGAAGTGTTTCTGTAATAGGAATTAAACACAAATAATCAAATTACTGCCTTATGGCCACTAATGGCCCTCTAGCCATCTTCCAGCCATGGCAATTGCTTATTGAGAAACATGAATTTTTATTTTTACTTTTATTTTTTTATTGCTGGGGATTCATTGAGGGTACACAGAAGCAGGTGACCTTGATTGCTTTTGTTAGGTAAGGACCCTCTTATATTTGTGTCCCATGAGAAACATCAATTTTTATAGTTGAAACATTTGAGAATGTACATGTTTCTATATTACTTTCCTTAATAAAGATAGCTATAATTAAATATTTGCATATGCCACTCAATATATAGAATGTAAGCCTGCTCTCAAACACACTTCTAACTATCACGTTTAATACTAAGAATCCATTAAATACATAGTCTAAACATTCTCATTTGCTCTACTGGGACATATCATTATTCTCAATATGAAATATATATTAATGTCTGATGGTGACTTAAATTTCTATATTTGGTAAAGATGCATATCTATTTTTTAATGTTTTCTTTGGTCTTTCACACTTTCAGATGTTGTCATTTACAATGCAATCTTAAAATTATACCTTCCTAAAGATAAATATGTGTGTATGTATATGCACATATATGTGTATACATTTATATACAGCGTGTATAAATATCTTATAAAGTCTATCATTATCAAGATTTTGAAAAAGACCAAAACAATATCGAGAAAGGGATCTCTTGAAAATATAAAAGCCCTTAAACATCTTAAAACAGATCACCAAAATTCATATTCAGCCTGTGAAATTCTACAGAAAGATCAACAAAGTGTTTTCATATGATTAAAATGGAAAACGAGTTCATTGACTCCCATTTTTACATTTCTCTACATCAATTAATTTCCCTGACAACTTCATAGAGTGAATCAAAAGAAGTAGAAAAATGTTAATTACTGGCAATTTACCAAAAAAGAAAAATATTAAACATACAGAAAAGAAGTTCTGACAGACTGTCTTTGATTTTCAATAGGCCTAGTCTTAATTACAGCACTAATCTGGGAACAAGTGTCAGTGTGATTAGTCGTTAAGCACTATGACAATGGGGCATTTGCTTTCATACTTCAGCAATCAAACCATACATCCAGGAGCACACATGGCCCATAAATACACCTCAGGGCATATTTTACTCATATACACTCTAATTCCCACTTCATGCATAATTCCTCCAAAACCAGTCAGTCCTGATCAATTTCTATATGCACGATCAAATAACCTCCTTCAATCTGTGACCAGAATAACTGACGAGATTAAAGAACAGTGACTGCTTTATATAGTAGAATTTCAGCTGCAGCAATAATAAAGCACAACCAAGTAGACGGTTGGATAGATTAAAGAGGAGGCTGTTTCCAGGTCACTTCATATTGAGAATATCCTTAGTAAGATAAGATGAACTATAACTATCACTGGGAAGGTCTCTGAATTAAGTAGAAAATGGATTCTGGTAGGTATCAGATTTTACAGTGAAATCTTACAAAAAACGGTGTAGAAAATGTAAATTCAACAAAGATAGGGATTACCTGCCCACTATAGCCCCAGCTCGCTGTTACCGGCATCTAACATACGCTCAATACATGATCACTGAATAAAATTAATTTAGGTTAGCCTTTTCAGTGGAAGGCTATCGCACTTGACCCTTCATAGCATCTTTAGTTCGGGCTGAAATCTTGACCCTGCCATTTAGCAGCTGTGCAATGGTGGGTAAAGTGCTTAACTGCACAGTGTTCTAAATTCTGTTCTTCACTAAGTAAAGGCCCTGCAAATAAACAAAGAAAACCATCTGGATATTGCTCAGGGCACTGTAATTGGTGGCTTCCCCACGCTTCAACTCCCAACTACTTACACCTACACTGACCTCAGCATAACTTCTCAATAACTCACTATCCTAGTCACATAACATCTGCCAGGGTCAGTAGTTATATATATTCAAAAATACAAAGCTTCTAAGCCTTTTCCTATTATAAAAGGGGGGGGGCATGGTTTAACTCTAATTCCTATACTTAATTCTTTTTTTTTTTTTTTTTTTGAGATGGAGCCTCAAGCTGTCCCCCTGGGTAAAGTGCCATAGCATCACAGCTCACAGCAACCTCCAACTCCTGGGCTCAAGCAAGTCTCCTGCCTCAGCCTCCCAAGTAGCTGGGACTACAGGTGCCCGCCACAACACCTGACTATTTTTTGGTTGCAGCCATCATTGTTGTTTGGCGGGCCCCGGGCTGGGGATTCAAACCCGCCACCTTAGATGTATGTGGCTGGCGCCTTAGCTGCTTGAGCCACAGGCACCGAGCCCCTATACTTAATTCTAATGCCTCTTTTACTTGAGACAGCTGCTATAAAGAATTTTAAAAATGCTGTTTTTAAGAGCTTTCTGAGCATCTTGCAACAAGTAGAACCAATGATAATATCTTCATTGATATTACTGATGATCTGATCGTAGCACAGTTACCCTCTGGGTATTATAAACCAAGCTCTGACTTCTCTAATTTTACATATCCATAAAGAAGAATCAACTAAAACTAAAAAAAAAAAAGAAAAACATCAACTAAAGAAAGAGAGAGATTTGAAATACACATACAAGTTTCAAAATTAAATTTGCAATAACACTCTCTAATCCTTAGTTCAAAGAAATGGCAGGGGAAAATGTTACCGGTGTCAGAAAGAATTGGCTTCCTATGAATGTTTATGCACACAGAGTTTCATACAGGATGATATTGAAGTGACTGCATGCAGAAGGTTCACACTGGTGTACACTGGCCCTCAATGGTGATTTCCTTACAGGATTCCCACCACTCAGTTGTCAAGACTCAGAGAGTTTATCTCTAAGCAGAGCTGCTATGACTCTTTTCCCTTCACTGCCAACAATCTAATGTGGGATAATAAACTTTGAACTGTGTTCCCTTCCTATTCTTCCAAACATCATCCAATGGACCATTTTTTAACATCACCAAAAAATAAGCTTTTCAGTGAATGAAAGAGCAGAAGACAAAGACTGTAGGGGTTTAAGGTCCCACCACTGCACTCACATTGACCTCCCCAGAGTGGACTGTTCAAGCTTTCCAGCTGCCTATGGCCAGGGACAAACACAGACTCTAACCCAGTTACTGTATTTCATTATTGTCAAAAAGTAAAAGATTTTTTTTAAATATCAAATCAATCAAAGAACAGAATAAGAAAATCTTTCAATTCCAGAAGGTGAAGGATATAGAATACATCAATATTTATGTATAATTATAAAATATTAACTATAAATGGTTTTTATTATCTATTAAATTATCCATATTTTCTTCTTAGTTGGCAACTTAGGCACTAAAAATTCACTATTACCTTTTTTTCTCTTTTCTCTCTGATATTCATCAATTGCGAATCTTATTTCTATCTGCATGAGGCAGAATTTCCTGGAGAGTTTAAAAATCACAGATCTGGATTCCTTCACTACCTTAGCCACTAATTACCTCTGTGTCCCTGGGAAAACCACTTGTCCTCATAATTATTGGGTTTTTTTTAATCTGTGGAAAATAATGTTAGACCAATCTGCTTTCCAGGTCATTATAAGGATAAAGGAAATATTAATAATACTTATAGCAATGCTTGAGCAAAAACACAAATAATTGTAGCAATGCTTACACAAAAATGTAAATAATATAGCTAATTTTTCCCTTAAATCTAGGAGGCATGTAAAATACTGGCACATACATGGATTTCTTCCTTTTTTTCTCTCTAACTCTTTTTCATCTGCTTTCCTTCTCAGTTTCTCCCTGAGGCCTTTCAGGTCCAAGTTCAATGATCTACTCTTTGCATCTTTTAACATTTGAAACCTAGTTTGTGCTATACTGTAAGACTGTAAATACAGACACCTCCCCCCCCAAAATTACTTGCAATTGTTTTATATTGTACTTCTAAAAATGTCAAAGAACTTTCATTTGTTTATCCAAAATTTCTGTTAAAATGGGAAATTAAGGGCAGCACCTGTGGCTCAGTGAGTAGGGCACCAGCCCCATAAATCAAGGGTGGCAGGTTCGAACTTGGCCCCAGCCAAACTGCAACAAAAAATAGCCAGGTGTTGTGGTGGACGCCTGTAGTCCCAGCTACTCGGGAGGCTGAGGCACGAGAATCACCTAAGCCCAAGAGCTGGAGGTTGCTGTGAGCTGTGATACCACAGCACTCTACCAAGGGTGATAAAGATTCTGTCTCTCAATAAATAAATAAATAAATAAATAAAGTGGGAAGTTACTTTGTAAAGAAAACCCAAGGATTCTCCCTATGACATTAGAGTATAAGGCAAGAAAGAATTTGAAGAATTTTGAAGCAGGCTACAAAAGCTCCACTAAATTGAGGGACAGATGAGCCTAGGCCTCTGTGTGAAATTATATTGCAGCTCAACCGCAAGGTAAGACCTCAGATGACCAGCTTATGCTTTAACTATCCCCAATTATTTTCATTTAATCAGTATTTTTATTTTCACCCAAACTATAAGTCTAGTAGTTGAAGTTTCAAAAGAACACAGAATTAAATTCACCTGTATTGGGCTACTAGTTTATGTAGTGGCCTGGTATTTATCAGATTCATGGATTATGGTATGAGAAAGCCAAGTAATTTTCAGTGTTTCAAAGTGGAGATCTATTGCCAACAAGTTATAGAAGTTTAGTTTGTATTATCCAAATATTACTTTGATATTCAGTTTCTGTTATCCAAGTATTTGTCCTTGGGTACTTCATGCACTGCCACTTTGCATACACAGAAAGTTAACTAGGGGCTTTGAAATATAAAACAAAGCTGATCTCCTAAAGCACTAAACAACATAGACAAATGTCTTCATTATGGTAATCTCGACACAGAAAGTATGTCTTAATAACAGCTAAAATCCAGCTACTTCTTTTTCTCTCAAGATAAAGAACCTGACTTAAACTCTAGTCAAAATTCCTAGAGTTATAAATGTAGATTTTTCAGGTGCTTTCTTTCATTTAGAAAAGTCTTTAGTTTTTGGAAAACACAGAAAAGTGTTAATTTGAAGGATAACTTGAGGGCTGCACCATGACGTCTTATCTAAGAACAGACGCCATTTCTTACTTAGCTGTACACTGCAGAGACAAAATTAAGAAAGTCTGTAGTGGGACCTCATTAAGTATTAGCAGAATGCATAGAATGCACTTTACTTTGACAAAACATTATGTAGTGTTAAGTTTACCACATCACTCAGCATCTAAACTTCCTTCAGATGGGATGGGGGGTGGAGGTTGGGTAAACTGGAAAACACTGCTGGTTCCCAATCTTCCAGCACCCCTAGCCAGCATCCTTCTGTCAGTAATGCCAGTCAGAAAACACCACAGGAAGAGGAAAACCCGGTTTTGGATTTCCTGGTCAGTGTGTGTTGAGCTCTTCCCGGTTCCTGCCCCACCCCCACATCCCCCACTTCCATTTAGCACATCTATCTTTTTATATTTCTTAGGATGTAGGGGTGCCCCGCCCCTTCCTCTGCCTGCAACTTCTTTTTCTAAATTGATGGAGTGAATGCCAATGAAGAGGGGAGGGGAGACCACCTGCTCCAGCCCCAACTCCAGCCCAGCCCAGGGGATCTGGCCACCTCTTACCCCCCAGGGCCAGCAGCTGGGCTGAGAGCTCCTGAGGGGAGCGGGGAGTGGACTGTTAGAGACAGGAAGCAGATACCCTTCCCTCTTTACTGAGAAAAGGAAATGTCAGCTGTGTGCCTGTGTCTCCCTCCCTCAGCCCCCTCCTCAAGCCTCCAAGTAGAAGTTTCTTTACCTTCCCTGGACGCTTTGCAAAAGCTGCCAGCTTCAGTGCGGGTGAGGGGCTGTCTCAAGACCAGTTCAGGGATTCTTTCAAGCTCTCCTACTCCCCTCGATTCCCTCTCCCCTCTCCTTCTCTCTCTCCTTTCTCCCTCCCTCCCTCCTTCCCTCCTCCTCCC
>NW_003852430.1:13800115-13824324 GCF_000181295.1 Otolemur garnettii
CACACACGCGCGCGCGCGCGCGCGCGCACACACACGCCCAGGCTGCCCCTCCCCACCCCAGCCCCGGCCCACTCACGTCAGCGCCCGGCGTGCCCGGCTTGCCCGGAGCTCCTGGCTTGCCCGGCTCTCCCACAGGACCCTGAGCAGTGGGGGACAGGGAGGGGATGAGATAGGGAGAGAAAAAATGCCAAGTTGAGATCCTTCAACACACGTAGCTGCAAGACACGTCTAAGGGATAGAAGTGGGGCGTGACCGCGCTGATGGACTTACCGGGAGGCCTGGGGGACCCTTTGGGCCTCGGTCACCCTGGAGGGATAGAAGGAGGGCGGAGTCTGAGTGAGAGAGGTGGGAACCCGCCGGGACAATCCCACAGGAGTTCACCACAGGCACTGGGGACCAGAACCGGGTCAAGGCTGAAAGGTGGGACCTCACCACCAGCAGGGATGACCGGGACAGGTCTCTCTCCAAATCCCCAAATCCCCAGGCACCTAGAACCCCACCCGCAACTCTCACCCGGTCCAATCCTGCCTTTACGGGGATGGGGGTGGGGGCATCCTCACCCTCCCTCCCTAAAAACCCACAGGAGCTGCTGGAAAGGGAGTAGGAAATGGCCCACGGGAAATAGGGGGGCCTGGAGATAGAAACTTACATCGATGCCATCAATGCCGGGAACGCCAGGGGGCCCTGGTGGCCCGGGGGGACCCTGCTCGCCCGGGGGACCTCTCTGGCAAGAACAGCAGATTCAGGTTAGTGAACAAGGAGCAGCTGGGCGGTGTCCTGAGCCCCCGCCTCCTCGCCATAACCATGATAACGTTGCCTCTCTGCGGACGCTGGGGCCTTGAACCCCAGAAACCCAACAAGGTAAAAACCGTGGCTCAGACTTGCCAGTAAGTGCAGGGTTGGGCTGATGTGTTCTGAAAGAGGTGAACTGTGGGGTCAGAGCAGGACGAGGCCCCTCTGCTGGGGGAGGATCACTGGGCCTCTCTTTTCCCCCAAAGGGATTTAAAAATAAAAATGGGGGTCATTTGATACCTTGATTTCCTCAATAATCTTAGATCAATGTTTTGGTCAGAATGAAACAGCCAAGAATGGAGATGCTCCACACCTGGTCTCTACAGACTGGCTTGGAAATCTTTCTCTGTACAGGAAGGGGGCAGGGGGACATTCTTGAAAAGATGTGCGGGGAGAGGGCAGGACAGCCATGAAACCCGCACCTGGCCTCATTTCAGTTTTACCTGCAGCGACATTCCTTGGCATGAGGTCTTTGCACCTCACTTCAAAACTACACCAAATTTCAGACTGACCGAGGTTGTGACCCTTTGATAGCTGGCTAATAGCTGGACTTTAATGGAACTAGAGGTCATGCTGGCC
Organism: Otolemur garnettii; assembly: GCF_000181295.1. Taxonomy (NCBI): domain Eukaryota; kingdom Metazoa; phylum Chordata; class Mammalia; order Primates; family Galagidae; genus Otolemur; species Otolemur garnettii. The sequence goes on from NW_003852430.1 coordinate 13,801,487, forward strand.
TCTGAAATGGTAGGAACATGTTGCTTAGGGAATATGAGTCTTTTTTTGCCTCTGAATTTAAAAAAAAGAAGAAAGAAAGAAGAAAGACTCTTTCATCAAGGAAAACTTTGTTTTTCTAAACTCGAAGGACAGGTTACAATGGGGTCTTTGTAAGGGAAACCTCAAACCTCAGCCGGGCTTACCCGCCCCCATCCTGTCCAGCTTGCGGGGGAGGAGACACCAGTTGCTGCAATTCTGAAGGGAGCCAGGGCTGCCCAGTTCCAACCCGGGAGCCGCCGGCTCTACCAGCAGGACTCGCGGCTTAGTGCAGCCACCACGAGTGGGACGACACCGAGAGGAAGCTTGCCTGAATTTCTGCCTTCCCCAGCAAGGCCCGCTCTTGACAGTGACCAGGCGGTGGGACAGGGGCGGGGGCCGAGGAGTGAGAGGCAGCACAGACTAAATATTAAACCTCGGTCTCTAATCCCCTGTTTCCTTCAGCGCCACAGCCTGCAGTGTTAGCGCCCAGGTGGAGGAGTAGGCGCCCCTTCCCAGAGCACGAGGTCATTTAGGGCCCCCCTCCCCCGGCTCCCACGGTAGAGGCTGCAGGTGCTGGAGGCTGGCGGCGGTGCGGGTCTGAGAGCCCTGAGGACGCTCCGCGCCTTCCCCGCAGCCCCCCACCCCCACCCGACGGCTGCGCCCCAGCCTTCCCTTGTGTGCGCTCGGAAAATACAAACACTTCTCACCCCAGCTTACCTCATCGGTGGTCTGGCTGGGCTGCAGGAGGAAAGGTGAGAGGACGTGAGAAAGAGACCTTCAAAAGGTCGCACAACTTACTTGAGCCGCACACAAGCAGAGCCCTGACAGCAGCAACCCCAGGGCCCCGCGGTCCCGCGCCGTCCAGGTCATGCCCGCCGCCCTCCACTAACACCCCGGCCGAGCTCTGCGGCCAGTCCACCCGCCAGGCTTCCGGGCCACCACTCGCATAAAATGGGACTTGGACCCGCAGAAAGGTGCGCCCGGGAAACTTTGCAAAGGTGCAGGGGCCTAGGAGACGTATGTTCCTTCCTCTGGTTTATGAATGGCCCTGGAGAGGGTCCCGGGGATTGGAGGAGAGCTAGCCGGCGGGGAGGACGGATAAGATGACAGCAGTCTCACTTAACCCTTTCCCCGCAGCCCCGGCTGGAGAGGCCTGAGAGGGCAGCTCTGCCTGCGCCCCACCTGCCCACGCGTCCTCAGGCTGTCCTCCCAGCCTCCCCGAGTGGTCTGTGCCAGTGCTGACGAGCAGATGGCGAGTGTTCTTGAAGAGCTGGGGGAGGGAGGGTTATAGCCACCAAGAGTGGTTGCTACCCGCCACGCTGGTACCCATGCTGCCTGAAGCCCGCCTGGTCCATACAGCAAAGCACTGGCTCTTTAGGGAAAGTAAGTGGGGAGTGGGGAGGTGGAAGGTTGATGACAGGGAGATGGGTGAGCAGAAGAGGCCTTTGCAGGTGGTCAAGGGGACTCACTGTTATTCTGGCTGGCAGCTCATGGCAAGTTTCTCTCCGGGGTCGCAGGGGGTCGCAATGAATCAGCATCCATTGAAGTTCAAACTGCAGAAAGATAGCAGGCAGTTAAAGTTCTTTTGGAAAACAGAAACCCATCATTTTAAGAGAGATGAATCTGTGTGATTAGAGACAAACTGGAACTGATGGAGCTCCTTGACCCTGGCTTTTCCTTGAAAGCAAATTTACTGTTGGAAATGGACTGGAAGCTCTTCCCAAGTTTCTCTGACAATTGGATGTAGATGTCCTTAGCTTTGATTTACTCCAGCATAGCCCCAGCCAGGAAACAAACCACCAGCTCCAATTTTCTATTTCTGTTCTTACTGAAATTAACAGGTAGATCCTACCAAATTAGGTTCAGAAAGAACAAGGAACTGTCCAAGACACAAGCCAAAAAGTGTCAGGGTTGAAACCCAGGCCTAGAGAATTCCACAGGGAATACACGATCCAAGGTTTTAAGTGGGAGATTAAAGACACAAAAAGCAAAAAATGGTGGCAACCAGGAGGACAAGTAGAAGACAGAAAATTCAGAAAAAAATCTTCACACTAGAGAAGACATCCTCTGTAGGTCAGAGCTTCAAATAAAAAAAAAAGAAAGATCCAAGGTAAAGAAAAAGACAGGGAAATCTAAGACTTGGAGCAGGAGTGCGGAAGATTACAAGTATTTTTATTAATTTATGTAATTTTACTCATTGGTTGAAAAGATAAAAATTTCTAGACACTTGAAATCCAAATATATCCTGATAACTTCTTGTATCTTTAGCAAGTGTTAAGGAAGAAAGAAGGTAACAGGGAAGGAACAGAGCAAAGGATGAGTTGCCAAGTCTGAATCTGAAAAGAACCTTAAGCAACAAGGCAAAAAAATAAAAAACAAAGATGTTACCTCCCACAGGAAGCCTGCAGCCATGTGCCATTTCTTGCTTGATATTTCAAAGTGGATCCTTGGTTTTTTGGTCAGTATATTCTACCAGCGATAGGCGAATGTCTGGCTAAGGATCCAGCCCCACATCTAAATAGTCTCTCTTTTGATTCATCCACTAGTGATTTCCATTCCACCCCACCTGCCCAGTGGATTCTAGATCTGCTCAATCTAGAGATCAGAGTGAAGAGTGACGTTAGGTATGTTTCTTCCCACTGTTTTGGAATCATCCAGAGTTCAGATTACTGAACAGAAGATCAAAATTGGAGATAATGAAGTCTTCCCCTTCCACTCACAAAAAGGGAAGTTAGACAAAAGGAAGATTTGGCTAACCAGAAAACCTATATTCTTTGCTTAAAATAGTTTGTTAAAATTACTCATTGTTCACGTGAAGTAATCTATTAAGCTGTTTTCTGAAAAATGTAATTCCCTGGCTCAGCGCCTATAGCTCAACCGGCTAAGGCGCCAGCCACATACACCTAAGGTGGCGAGTTTGAATCCCCAGCCCGGACCCGCCAAACAACCATGACGGCTGCAACCAAAAAATGGCCGGGCGTTGTGGCGGGCACCTGTGGTCCCAGCTACTTGGGAGGCTGAGGCAGGAGACTCGCTGGAGCCCAGGAGTTGGAGGTTGCTCTGAGTGTGATGCCATGGCACTCTACCCAGGGGGACAGCTTGAGGCTCTGTCTCAAAAAAAAAAAAAAATGTAATTCCCTCTAGATAAATTGGTACACCTGTTTAAATATGCAAGTTGCAATTGTGACATGGCATAATGGGGAAATGAAATGTAATTCATCTGTGAATACAGGCTGGGTTGCTCAGAGTGCCACATAGATCAAGGGTTTCTGAACACATCTGCACATCCACATAAACACCACCTACGCACTAATAATCATCTATACGGCAACCATTTTTTGGCATGCAATATAAATTCCAATTTGCATGCTAATTATTTTGAGGAAAGATTGGCAAGATGCCTTGGTAAAAGTCACTTTCATTACACATCTAAAATGCTGCTTTCCACACGTTTCTCATTTTCATACCTGAAATCATTTGTCTTTTTGAATACTCACTGACAAAATATGTGACAAATGTTTTAATTTAATCCTTCAATAACATCTTTGAAGTCCCAATATAAGCTAAAGAAACATTCTAAAAAACCCAAAGGTATTCCCCAGTCCACAATGAGATTATGACTTGTAAGACTTGAGAAAAAAATACAAATAGAGAAATAAGCATTCTTTAAAAAAATTCTACTAGATAGAACATAAAATTCCCTAACAAAATTCATCCTTCTCAGCATAAAACACTTCATGGTCTCAAGGGAAACCGAATGTAAGGGGGCTCCACACCTGCCCAGATTCAGCATTAGCCAATTCTTTTCTACAGTACCACATTAAGGTACAATTCCATTCTCAAGGTTGGAGTGATGTCCAGCTGATGACACAGGTTAGCAAGAAATTTGGGCCCCAACTCTCTACTTTATTTTAATAGGGTTAGTGATTTTACTAGGTTATTGGGGGGGGTTAAAATGGTAATTAAAATCTTTATAAGAATTAAACAAAAACAAAAATTTTCTCCTGAGAGAAAATTTTAATGACAAACTGTGAGACCTGACTCAATAATAATGAGATTGACACAGGCTTGATTTTTGCAAACTGAATTATAATTAAATTTTACAAACAAAAAGTATCTAAAAATTAGCTCTTTAAAGAGGAATAGGACAGATGTTTTATTAAGCTTTCGTCTTCAGTGGCAACGAAGATTTAAAGATATATTTGGATTCTCAGATTTCAAACTTTCTTTCATTTTAATGATAAAATGTTGGTTTCTACCATCATAACAGACTTCATCCAAGTAAAGCTTTCTGGTTGCTGAGCAGAAGGCTCTGAGCTGCCTCAAAATTATAAATCTCCAACTCTTTGCAAACTAAGCCATGCAGTTCCCATAAAGCCAGAGATGTGGTTACCCAGATAACACTCATCTGGATCCCACCAAAGGCTGAAGCAGAAGGGTGAAAGGGAAAAGCAGTAGATTTGGAGTGAGCAGACCTGGTCTATAATCATTTATTTATCCAACATGTTTTTATGTAACACATTCATGTGCTTTGAGATAAACACTATAAAAGACATAAAAACATCTATTCTATAAGGCAGTTATCTAAGCCAAAAATGCTTTTGCTGATAAATACTATAGCAGTTGAGATGACAGAAACATTTTTCTGGCTAAGGTCATCAAGGAAAGACTATATAACATGTCACATGTGAGGAGAGCCCTGAAGCTCCCTTAAAGTCCCCACTTCTGCCTTCAGAAGCTGAGATGGCAAAGGGGGTGACAATAACGGGGCACAAAAGTGGGAAATATACAGAATATAGACCAGATTTACTGGGGCAAAGTAGATATCAGATTTCCTTTTCACCTTGAATTCTAGACTCAAGAATTTGAATAATATTGTGTAGACTATTATTAAATTGTCATTAAAAGATTTTTTGCAAGGAATAGAGTTGGGGAAAGGTGACCTGATACAGAAGGTCATCTCGAGGATGGTCATTCATTTGGTCATAAATGCCTGATCCTTCCTGTGAAGAGGAGGCTAACATACCAAAGTGTTACACCCTGAACTCTGGTGCGGTATCTTGAGTTATCTGCCAACTGAAAAAAAAATCCTCCCTTCCTCTCACATCCCTCTTCAGCTGCCATCTTATTATCTGTTTCCCTTTATAAAAAACTCAAAAGAGTTGTCTATATTAATTGTTTCAATTCTTCTCCTCGTTTTCTCTTAAATCCTTTCCAATAGGACTTTCACTTCCATCACTCCACTGGGTCTTTTCTCACGGTCACCCTCACTGGTTTCTAAACCCAGTCCTCACTTTCTTTGACCTAGCCTCAGGACCCAAGTCAGTTTCTTATTTCATCCTCTTTGAAATACTTTTCAGGGAACCTCTATTCCCTGACCCTTTCCAATGCAACAGACTCCTCCTCCTTAATTTCTTTTGAAAACCCTTCTTCAACTCAGCAACCTTTAACTGTTGGTTATTTTAGGACTCAGTCCTAAAACTTCTCTATTATGCTACTCTCTTGGTGATTTCCTGGCTTTAAATCCCATATATATGTTGATAATTCCCAGAGCTCTATTCCCGGCTGGACCTGTCTCTTGAACTCCAGAAGCACATACCCCACTTCTCAGCTTCTTCACTGAGATGTCTAACAGTGAGCAAGCTCCTGGTCACACTCACAAGTCCTAAGTCAGATCCGGGTTTTCTCTTTAATACCTGCACTTCCCACAGTCATATCATAAATGACAGTCTTATCAGTAAATGACAACTCTACACTTCTAGTTACTCATGCCAAAAATACTGGTGTCATCCTTGATTCTTCTTTTTCTATTACATCCCAAATTCTGTTTTATTCACCCTCAAAATATATGGGGATTTGATGACATTTGCACCACTACCATTCTGTTCCAAACCAAGACCAATTCTGCCCGAATTATTGCAGTAGCTTTTAAGATCTCCTTGGCCCTAAGTGCTTCAATCTTTCTCATCCTCCCCCTATGATATATTATCAACCTAGCAGTTGAAGAGATCCTTTCAAACTATGAGAACATGTTGCTTATCTGTCCAAAACCATCTGATAGCTGCCCATCTCACACAGCACGAAAGGCAACCGTGCTACCATAACTTCCTAGCCATCCCCATCACGCTACCCCTCCACCCTCATTGCCTCCTTTCTCAGTCTCGTTCCAGCCATGCTGGTGTCCAGGTGGTCACCAGAAAGAAAATGCCAACATCAGTCCTTTTTCACTCACTGTTCTCTCTTCTTGGAACCCTCCTCCCCAGATATTCACATGTTAATTCCCCCAACTCCTTCACTGACCTGTTAAAATAGTTTTTCAATTTCCGGTTTCATTTTTCCCCATAACATTTATGACCACCTGGTATACTTCACATGAACTCATTTATTCATCATGTCTGTCTCATCTCCCCAGAATCTAAACTACACTGCGGCATTAATTCCTGTTTTCTCCTCTACCTAAAATATGTCCTGCAACTTAGAAGATGTTTAATAAATAGTTGTTGAATGTTAATGAATGAACATGTAGGAAAGGAGAGAATAGAGATGAATAAAAGACACAGTGATAAAAGAACTGATAGTACTTGCTTCCAGTTTGATCATGTCTGGAGCAAACCCCTTATCCTTTCTGGGTGTCAACGTCTTCATGTATAAACTGAGTGGTTTGGATTAGAGTGCTCAAAATTTCCTCCAGCACTAAAAGCACATGATTCCACTGACACCACATTGTAACCAAAGAAACTAACCAGATAGAGATTAACATGAACAAAGATTTCTTTATGATCATAGCCCATATACATTTTTATAGAAACATAAAAACTAATAGCTCTGATTTTTTTATTGCAATAACATAGCCACATCTGAGGCCAGTAAAAAAAATTTAGTGTTTTCAATTTTTGATTAAAAGCCAATTTAAGCACCGTTAGTTTTTATCCTAGTTATCCACCGCCTCTTCCCCCAACCCTGGCTCCTTCTGTTAGCAGCTCTGGTTTCTGAATATTCTCACTTCATCGCCACCTAGTGGAAAACCCAGCTGATATTAACAAGGTCTGTAATGCAACAAGTGAGGTTTCAGCTCCAAAAAAATTTGTTTTGACACTCAGCATTCAAACATATTTTGATCAAATCAAGTTGTATAAAAATTATCTCCTATGGATATGTATAGATAAGACTGCCATTTCTTTTTGCTAATTTAATACTTCCAAGTGAAAGTATTTGTAAAATGCATGTTTGTCAAAACAATAGGTAAACCTAATAGTTTAGATATTACATAGAACAGATATCACGCATCCCTTGAATCAGAACTTTCCTACAATGTTTCTCAAATACCAGAAACAACCTCGTAACTTATTTTTTCCATCATATAATTCATAGAACGTTCATTCTTTCTACATTTAGAGGTTAGTATGATTCAATAGAGAAAAAGGAAACCACCAATGGTTCTTGCCAGCTCTCACATTTTCTATGACTAAAAATAAACAAAAAGCAACACATTTGAAAATTCGCTTTTAGAAGCATTAAATCTGTCCGATTAATCGCATTTCATATCGGTTTATTTGGAACAAAGATGGATGGCTTCAACTGTATATTTGTATAGCCACATAAACTTTTATCTTTCCTCAAACAAGCCCAAACTCCCAATGTACATCTCTGAAAAGGGAGAAAGGCCAACTTTGTTTTCTAATAGAGCTGTACCAAATAACTCTCCTCGGCAATCATGCTGACAACAGACAATAAAGAATCTGTCATAAAATAACAAGTTTTTATGGGATGCTGCCAGGAAACCAAGCTTTGCAGTGGGATAGATGGCACCATCCTAAAATACTGGCACAAAGGAGAATAGAAAATATGGGATTTATTGCTTTAAAATCAAACTAACAATGTATTACAACAGTGCATTGGGAAAAATTATAAAGTGCTCTGAGTCCCCTAAATAACCATTAATGATGAGAAGGTGTTGAGTTGTAGAGCATGCGATCAGCTATCCTGCAGGCCTTATGAAAACCTTTTAAAATTGGCTTCCCATTTCCATTTAAAAAAGAGAAAGAGACAAAAGATATAGTATAGGCTGGGCAAAATCACAAACAAGTACAAGATAAGTCAGTCTTGTAGCGCTAGTGATCCATCAAATGTTGTTTTCAACTGCCTTTATTATGGATTCCTAGGGCTGCCTTTTGACACATCTGACAGTATCTGTAGCAGACACATCTTGCGTTTGACTTGTTTACTAAGGAAAAGCAAGGGTCAGCCCTGAAAAAAGTATTCAGTGAGTGTCAAAGAGTAGCATAAATCCAAGGACATGATGAAAACTTGAAAAACGCAGTTATTTATGGTTTTCTTGCTATCTTTTCATGCTACCTCATTTTAATTTATAATTTCTTACACAGTAATGTCGAATATTCGCTGTGTCCAAATGAAGAGAAGGATGACCAGTCGGCACAGTTCTTCTACCTCTTCAAACGTGTGCTTATCACTGCCCATCTCTCTCTAAGATCTCAAAGGGACAGGTAGTCATTGTTGATTTTCAATAGTTGCCACCAACTTCAGTGAGAAGTCCAACATAATAGTCCATAGAATAAAGCAAGGGTTGTAAGGAGAACTCACAGACACTTGGGCTTTGTCTGTGGACTCGTATGAGTACTTGGCTCTCTTTAATTTTGAAAAGTGACGAATGGTGTGGCAAGACTGAAAAGCTTGAAAATAATTGATACTTCTAGCAATTTCCAAGTGAAAGTCCCTTTTCCTGGAACCCTGGACCTCGTCTTCTCCTGGATCATTTACTCATCCCAAGGCTTCTTCTCAAGCATCATATCCTTCAGGAAATATTCCTGACTTCTACTCTCACACCTCCCTGCCCTGATCCTAGTGACGAGGTTTCCCCCTGTGCTTCCTGGCACATAGGACGCGTTGCTATCATGGTCTTTCTCATGTTATATTGTGATTATTTACTTGTTTATCTCAATTCCTTATTCTCAAGAAACTGAAGAAGACAAAAGCTATGATTTATTTAACTTTGTGTAGCCCATATATTTACAGCCAATGAAAATTTTCTAAGTGAATAAAAAAATAAGATTAGGGCTCAGAGCCTGTGGCTCAAGTGGCTAAGGCACCAGCCACATATAACCAAGGTGGCGGGTTCGAATTCAGCCCAGCCCTCCAAACAACCATGACGGCTGCAACCAAAAAATAGCTGGACCTTGTGGTGGGCACCTGTAGTCCCAGCTACTTGGGAGGCTGAGGCAGGAGACTCACTTGAGCCCAGGAGTTAGGAGATTGCTGTGAGCTGTGATGCCACAGCACTCTACCCAGGGGGACAGCTTGAGGCTCTGTCTCAAATAAATAAATAAATAAATAAAATAAGATTAGCATCTGAGGACATGTTTTATATCAAGGGTCCTCAAACTTTTTAAACAGGGGGCCAGTTCGCTGTCCCTCAGACCATTGGCGGGCCAGACTGTGGCCCCAGGATGAGTCGGCTGCTAAGCAGGACAGGCAGCAGTGGCAAAAACACCCGGCGGGCTGGATAAATGTCCTAGGCAGGCCACATGTGGCCCGTAGGCTGTAGTTTGAGGACTCCTGTTTTATATTGTACGATCTTCCTTCTTTTTATTTTTTAACATGTTTTTCCTGTGAAGTAAATTCTGAAGACAAATCACAAATGCCTCCCAAAGTAAGAATAATGATCTGCTTTATAAGGAAACATAAGTGGCTATACCGATCTTCTCAATCATTTCTCTAAGGAAAACCAGCTCAAATAGCAGAAAATAAGATAAATTAGAAATGTTGTGCCTAACACCCCTTCTACAAGCCAACAGACTTGCTTGAGATCACTTCTTCCGCTGAGAAATGGAGACAACACTATCTATATTTGCTATCTAACAAAGTTGTTGTGAAATGAAGCATTTTGAGAACTTTAAATTGGTGTAAGGATTGTTTATATTGTCTTAGATAGTTTTCTGATACTTTGCCTTGTGCAGGGTGAAAGTTGAGGAACTCCTATGGGGAGGAGTTTGAGTTTGACATTGTTCTTTCCAGTCCTTGAATGTAGGTAGGATTCCCTTGGGCTATAACTTTGATCTAGTTTAGTTATTATTGGGCTGTTAGGCCCAAGTCTCAAGTCATTTCCTAGTAGAGTAGTCAGAATTTAGTGTAAGAAACAAATTTGTGCATTCCTATTTCAATTTTTTTTTTAACGTTGGCTACACTGTACTGACTTAGGAAAGCTCTTCCAGGAACCAGAAGCAGAAGGTAAAACCAGCTGCCAGGTTGCTAGTTGCATTCCTTCCTGCACAAGGCAGAATAAAACAGAAGATCCTTTGTACTAACAGGTCTCTAATGTGATGTGAGGCTAGACTTGGCAGAAAACCTATAATCAGCTATGACATTACTGGCAAGAGTATAATATAATGAAGTCATGTTGAGAATTCGGTTTACTTCCCTGGTGATCAGATAATTTAATGGCATCTTAGCACCCAGAATTATAAACACTAAAAATGTTTTTTAAAGCCAGTAATCAAGAAATCAATTTTTAAATAATTGATACTCAAAACAATGAGGAAGGAACCTAAAGTCTCTTCCCCCTCATCGTGATCCAGAAATGACACAGCTATTGCAGAAGTTCAATGTTATCTCAAAACCTTTCCAGTATCATTGCAAAGATCTTGCTGCACAAAATTTCAAGCCAGCTCAACAGTAGTCCCATCGACTTTCTAACCCAGCCACTCGAGGTGTGATAACTCATTAAAGGAAGAAATACTTTTTCAAGAGTCTACAAGCCAGAGCGGCAACGTGGCAGTTACAAATTGTTTCCTGTCCATCACAGAATATAGAAATTTCACACTACCCTTCACACTAATCACAATTCTTTCCTTGAAAACAAGTTGTTTGAACAATTCCATTACTGAGATCCCTGTCCCTGATAACCGTTTTTTCTTCAGAGAAATGCACTGAAACAATTCAAAATCACCGTATCGTTTCTGCTACACTTTTTGATACGGGTCCTGTGACTAGAATGTAATAGTTTTATAGCAGTAAAAAGCGGGGGGATGGTGTTGGCATCAGTGGTTTATTTATTGAGCTCTAAATTCTTTAGTTTCCCTCAAGGAGACACTTGTTCTCTAAGACATATTTTATAAATTCCTATGATAATATTATGAAATATCCTTTTAAAGGACTGATCAGTAAAAGGGGAACAATTAGAAATGATAAAACTATATAGTACTAGTTGGCACAATTATCTCAGCATTATATAATTCCTTACCTTTATGTCCATGGATCTTCATAGCAAAACCGTGAATAGAGCCTTAAAATCTTTTATTTCTGTAATATGTCATACATGCTCTATTTCTAAATAGATGAATATTATTCCATCTATATCATTTTCATTCTTGTCAATCAATGCCATGTGGCTTCCTAACCACTCTGCACTTAGCATCCTTCACCCTCCTCACACACAGACACACTCACACTTTCCTACGTATCATGAGCCAGCACTCAAATCCGCCAGTCCCAGACCAAATCAGCCAGTCCCTCTACACTTCTTTTCCCCTTACCAGGCTTTCCCGCATCTAGAATGCACTTTCTCCCTTTCTATTTGCTAATTTAAATCCTACCATTTCAAAGTTCATTCCTTCCAAGAAACATGGGATTCTCAACTAACTAAACCCATCGCCCATCTCGACCTCACTTTGACCATTCTCCTGAGTTACGTATGCACAACATGTGCCACACCACTTGACTTTCAGTCTAAGTTGCCTCAGAAGGACTCTGGATGCTCCAGGTGAGCATGTAACACCTTCCAAGTAAACTCTAGGCTCCTCAGGACCAGGAACTTCCTCCGATTCTGCATTCCATCTGGCAGATGCTACCAAAATAGGTACCATGTACCATGCTACCAGTGCCTGCTCAAAATAGGCACTGAACATTTTTTGAATAAATTTTCAAAAATGAATAACTGTTGTTGAAGACTCTCAACGGATTAGCAAAATGTCTGAGATATTAACTTTTACCGTCTGTTTTTCCTTTAGCCTACCTTAGTGTATGGTCTTATACTTACTGGAACAGAAACTTGAGGATTATCTGCAAGTTTTCCCAACACAGCAAAGCCATCGACATCGATTGGGCCCCTTGGCTTTATAGGTAAGGATTCAATCCTGTTGCAGTCAACAAAAAGAGTAGCAGTACTCCTTTCCACGCCGATCATGATCTTATGCCACTGGGCATCAAACAAGGAGGGCAAATTGGAGAAGGCTGCGGTCTGGAGACTTCCGTCCAGGCCTTTGTATGAAAACGCGACAGATTTTGTTTGGCCGTTAATCTTTATGCCAACTTGCTCCTTCCCCGAGGAATCCTGAATCTGCCAAATGTTCCAGCTCTTTTCAAGTGTGCTTCCAGTTATCCGAAAAGTAGTTAAAAAGGAGTATTCTTCAGGCAGTCCACTGGGGTATAAATGCCTGAGTAAAATTTTAAAATAGTAAATATCAATCATGTTTTCCGTACCCATATTCTCTTCTTATGCTATTCTAGATTATAGACTCATGGAAAGGCTACAGTGTGGAAAAACTATGTACTACCTGTTCTTTCATGACTGTTAATAAAGGCCTTCCCAGAAGTGCGATCATTCGTGTACATTAATATACCACCTTAAAAACACATTTTTAAAAACCCTCCCTCATAGCTAAGAAAGGTTCCCAATGCCAGATAATCCCAACAATATCACTATTTATGCTTCCCAAAGAGCTACTGTTCAGTAATTCAATCTCAGCCAAAAGACACATTCTTGCAAAGTTCTTGGCAACATTGCTCCCACAAGCAGGAGATGAGATCATTAGAAATCCAAATCAGCTCTACCAGTTTATGAAACTATTTAAAGCAGTCAGCAGCAGCTTTTAATTCTTCATTTGCATGTAACACATTAAGATTATTTGTTATTTTCATAATTGCTTGGGAATTCTACTCCTTAACTACCATTTTGAGAATCAGTAACTGTACAGACTCTAGAAGCTTCTACACACTGAGGGTGCTTGTTTTTTGTTTGTTTGTATTTGGGGATTAGGTCTCACTCTGTCACCCTGGACAGAGTTCAGTGGCATCATCATAGTTCACTGAAACCTCAAACTCCTGGCTCAAGAGAATCTCCTGGCTCAGCCTTCCCAGTAGCTGGGACTACAGTCAAGTGCCACTATTTTCAAGCTAATTTTTAATTTTTTTGCAAAGATGGGATTTTACTATGTTGCTCAGGCTGGGGAGGTTTGTTTTCTTATGGAGTTCAGAATATGATGGTAAAGTAGCAGCTTGTCACTGAATGTGGGACAAGGGAAAGGTGACCTGTTCTTACTTCTCCACTTTACCCCAGTTGTTCCTTAATCTGCCAACTGAGACTATATCATTGCTAATTCCTTTACTGCTTAGGTGGCAGCATAAGTCAGGTTGTGTCCCTAAGGCATCTCCAGTCTATATAAAGACCGTAAGCTGGAGCCAGACCAGCCTCCTGGATCTTCTTCTGTTGAAGCTGAGCTCTGAACGCTAAAGACTGAACTTTAAAGATCAGAGCATGTTAAAAGTAAACATCATCTGTCAAGGACAAGAAGGTTTTATCCTTCTACCTTCATCCTTCTAAGCTTAGAAAAATTCCTAAGTAAGGAAGAAATGCTAGGCAAAATGAATTTTCTGTGCTAAATAATAGAATTTGATATTTCTGAGAACAGTCATAGACCAAGACCCATAGTCCCAAATAATGTTCCTTCATGTCAAACTTTTGCTATGTAGCCCTAATTATTTGCTGAGATTTTCTATCTTTACTTGGAATTTAACTATAAAATATTATCTCTTATGATAACATAAACTTTCAACTCCTTTTCCTGTAAATAATTTTGCAAATTTAATAAAATGGATCAACTGCCTCAACAAATTTCATTGCTTTGTTAGTTTTATAAAGATCACAAAAATGTGAAACTTTTCATCTAAGTACCCTTTTATCATCCAAGTCTTCCTTGTAGCCAGAATTTTCTGATATGACTTTGGTTTATATTTAAAGGAAGGGAGTGAATTTTTCTATCCACTGGTGATGTGTATTATTCTTATTGCAGGATTTTCAATTCACTATACATCTTTTATGTAAGTCAACTGTACAGGAAGTTTTAACATGTACCTTCAAAATGTTCAGTTAGGAATTAAAGGGAAAAAATGTATGCAAGAGACATTTACTGTTTTCCAAATGGAGCTGTCTACCACATCACTCCCGATATTTGTTTTTAACATATTTTCTATTTTTCAGTCTGTTTTTCATATTGTCTTTGACTTTATATTTTTCAAAATTATGACAATTTTATATCCATCCGTAGAGAAGACACTAAGGTTCACTAATGACAATATAATTCACTGCCTATTACATAACTATGAAACATATGATGGAAGTTTTACATCTCATTTGACCTCAATAACTTTGAATCTGGGAGGTAAGTTTCCAAAGTTTTTCTCAATGGTAGAAAAATTGGACAAGTATCCACTTAAATGATAAATAGATTGTTTTGACTATTCTTTTTTATTAAAGATCTGTATTTTACCAGATGCTTGAAGAATCTATTTTCTTATTATTGTCCAAGATAGTTGTTGAGGTGTGAGATTTCTGTAAAAGGTAGATAAATCCTAATACTTTGTCTTCTATAAGGGGTGTCTGACCTCTTTTTTTTTCTGACACACATTGGAAGAATTGTCTTGGGCCACACATTAAGTACACAAACACTAACAAAAGTTGATAATAATAATAAAAGGTCGATGCATAATTTTTGCAATTTCCAACACCAATAAGCAAAACAGTCCTCAAATTGTGCGTATGCTGCCTGTGGGCTGCAGGGTGGACGCCACTGCAAGCATCACTTTTCTACATTTTTTTTTAAAAACTTATTTGTGTTACCTACATATCTTTCTATAGATATAGTGAGCAAAACAGTGGAATTTAATTAGCTCCCTGACCCCAACAAACATCTATTTTGTTTCAATTCTAGAAGTTGCAGTAATGTGCAGGGTTATGAGGTTAACTGAGGGATCTCTCCTAATTTTTATTTCATCCAACTTTTCTTACTCAATGAACAAAGAGATTATACTGAAGGTAAGATAGGACATAACATCTATACTTGCTCCTGATTTGGTATATGTAATACCCAAACCTCCCCCCTAAAAGGTAGGGGGCGGAATTGCTAAATGAATAATCAGCAACCAAGGTGATCTCTTTCCACACATATATAAAGATAATACATGTGGGTATGTGTACCAAGAGAATCTAGGTTATCATATCATTCATCTTTCAAACTAGGCTACTACAGTACATCAATATGGCAAGAGGAAAAAAATTTTATTATTCATATTAACAAAATATGAATGCATTTGTATATACCTAAGACCATTTTAAAGCCTCACAAATCTAACAGCCAGCCTCACTGCCTTCTTTTGAACACCTGAAATTCTGCTCTTGCAAATATGCTAGTACACATCGATAAGTAAACTTGACAGCATGCATAATTTAAAAGAAGCTGGGTCTATAAATGATTTATTTCATTATGCTACAATCTGCACAGAGCACCCTAAATGAAGAACCATAAGGGAAGGGCTGGAATGAAAGATTAAAGAGTCTTTGAGCCTTCGAAGATTGTTTATGACCTTAACCCAAAGAAAGCTAAAGACTGTGTTTTTAAGGCAAATAAATGTGTTTGTTAGTGGGAGTTGAGAATGTGAAATTAGGATGTCTAAAATAAAGAATAAAAAGCAGCAAAACATTACATGTCTCATAAGCTTTCAAAAAATTGAAAAGATAAATAATAATAAATTGTGACTCTACCATATTAGTTCCATATACAATATTCCTCTTTTCTGCCCACAAAGATCCTGCTAATAATTTCTTTTCACTGTCTCAGGGACTCAGATTCTTGAGCGCAGAAAATCCTTTTCACCCAAGATTGTCTATTCCCTACATGGCGTGAGAGCAATTACCATTCCTGCCCTCCTCATCATCTGGCTTTCGAAGGAGTAGGGTTTGAAGGGCAGCTTGAAAAGAAAGGGCCCACTGAGGAAAAAAGACTCTCATCTAAATACCCTCTCCTCTTCTAGTACTTTCCACCACTGATAATAAACACTTACCTAATACCAGTGGGTACCAGGCTCTGTTCAAGCACCCCGGTTCTTAACATTTAGTCTACATAGCAACCCTATGACACAGTTCTTATCATCCCTAACTTTAATCGGAGGGAATTGAAACAAAGATAGCTTCAGTAACTTGCCCAAGAATAGATTTTACTGCCTATTTGGGACTCCAACTGTATCTCAGCCCTTTGAGCCTCCTCTTTCTTCTCTATTTCTTTCTCTCTCCTATTTCCTTCTCCCACTTCCTTCTTCCTTCTTTCCCCATCTCTTAATAATCCTTATCAGTAAAACAAGAATTTTAGTCTTTGTGGGGTCAGGGAGTCAAGGGCAGAATGAATATGAGACATTGGTGACAGCCTGGGTGCATGATGTAGTGACAGCTCAGCGTTTAGAGAAAAACAATGATAACGGTGAAGGTGATCGGGAGATGGGGGGCTATGTGACCTCGAGTTGATCAACCTCCAAATTCAGAGTTAATGGTGGTTCAGATTTTAAATCTCGAGTAATACAAAAGAAAATCAAGTCATCACTGAGGGTCTTGTGTCATGTTCAATTATTTTATTAAAGACAAAACACAAAATTTTAGAAATTTAAGACTACAACTGTATATGAAAAGAAAATATAAGCCAATAGAAATTCAGTGTTGGAGTTAAGGTGGCAATAATCCTTCTAAGTGTGAATGGCTCAGGGTCAGTATGGAGGAGTGTGGTTAGAAACACAACCTTTGAAACCATGCTATCTGGTTTTCAACCTTCCCAGCATGTTCCAACCTTGTAACCTACATGTAGCAGTCCATATAGCCTATGGCTAGGAGTAGTGAGAGTTATAAGCAAACTGTGGTATATGTATACCATGGAATACTATGCAGCCATTAAGAAGGATGGAGACTTTACATCCTTCATGTTCACATGGATGGAGCTGGAGAATGTTCTTCTGAGCAAAGTATCACAAGAATGGAGGAAAAAGTATCCAATGTACACACCCCTATTATGAAACTAATTTATACCTTTTATATGAAAGCTATAACCAAATAGCCTAAGAATATGGGGAGGGGGGAGGGAGAAGGGAGGAGGGAATGGGTGGAGGGAGGGAGTTTGGAGGGATTACTTCTGAGGTTTACCTTATAGGGGTACAGGTGAATCTTTCTAAGAGTAGAATGTGAACGTTTTAAAGCAATAACTGAGAAAATGACATGAAGGCTGTGTTGAGCAGTTTGATGGAAGTATTTCAGATTGCATGTGAAAACCCTACACTGTACCCCAGAAGTGCATTAATGTACATAGTTACCATTCAATAAAAAAAAAAAAAAGAAACTCTCACTAAACTCTGTATAGCTCAATAATGGAACACTTGGTGAAAAGGGCATGGAGAGGAATCTAACTCTCCTACCAAGCATGAGAGCTCACGAGATGAGTGGTGAATTGGCAGTCTCTACACCTGTGGTGTTGAAAGGCACGAGATCAGCCTCATTTTAGGCTGGAGGAGAAGGCAGTCAGGAGCATGTGCAGTCTATCACAGACCCGCTTACTCTGACTCTGTCTCCTTTCCTGCCTATAGAATGCCAGCATGGCATCTCTCTGCTAAAGATTACCAAGCCCTGCTAAAGACTAAGATCTATCTATTCTAAGACTGCTTTACTCTCTCTAAGAATCTTTCTCTCTCTCTCTCTCTCTCTCTCTTTCTCTCTCTCCCTAAAGTAGATAGCCCTCAGGCACCTAAGTGAAATCATTCCCGAGCAAGGTAGCTTGGAGGTCCGCGTCCAGAACCTAGTTAAGCAGAGCCCAAGACCTGGGCCCTGACAAGCGATAATAGGAGTGAGATGTAACACCTACACAAATAAATTAAAGTTTTAGGGCTTGGTTTCCTTCCCCATAAAATAAAGATAATAATGCTCTTGTATTGGCTCGGCACCTGTGGCTCAAGTGGCTAAGGCGCCAGCCACATACACTAAGGTGGCGGGTTCGAATCCAGCCCAGGCCCACCAAACAACAATGACGGCTGCAACCAAAAAGTAGCCAGGCATTATGGCAGGCGCCTGTAGTCCCAGCTACTTGGGAGGTGAAGGCTGGAGACTCACTTGAGCCCAGGAGTTGGAGGTTGCTGTGAGCCGTGATGCCACGGCATTCTACTCAGGGGGACAGCTTGAGGCTCTGTCTCAAAAAAAATAATAAAATATAAATAAATAATAAAAAATTAAAAAAAATAATAAAAAATAATAATGCTCTTGTATCATAGGGTTGTGCTAAGGATGAGATTAATGATAATTAGTAAATTTATAAAAAGATCTTATGCATGCACTATTATTGTATTATAAAATATAAAATAATGTATTGTATGTTCAAAATAAATTTCTGTCAGAAATCTGCCACCACATTATATCAGTTTCTTCTAATTTGACCAAAACTGTTATTTTTATCAATATTTAGAGGGTTTGATATTATTTTATTGTCCCAATTAATTATTCACTATTACACCTTAATTTTTATCAAAGTCCTAATTTTCTTGTTCATCTACTAAAGAGATGTCATTTCTATTTTTTGCGGCATGCTAAAACATGTAATAATTATAATAATCACGAACAAGGTATTTGGGTGATATCAAAACTGTACACCTGAAGTTCTTTCATAAGACAATGACTTAACACACATACACTAAAGTATCTCAATTATAAATAATTTACAGAATAAAAGGCTAAGTTCCAGAGAAGGACATCAGTGATGTAGGGGATTTATTTGGTTATTATCATGACTGCTGTTTCTGTTATGATCACTTTAGTTTTGCTTTGGTGTAGGGCCTGCCAAGAGGCAACAGGGGGACATGTGGTTCTATTTCAGCACCACGATGCTTGAACAGCGCCATTGTGAGTCGTCTGTCCACACTGTGGCTTCTAGTTAAATTTATGTTTAACCTCTGGCACTTTTCACAGAGGGTCCTTTTAGTCAAAACCAGACAAATTACAGAAAAACAGAAATTAAAGTAATAAGAACATGTCTTGAGTCAATGTATAATAGTCTCAGTGATGATTTTTTCCTGGAATGGAAAGTAAAGTACAGGAAGACCAGTATTCAGGCCCTGAAGATAGATAGGTAAATACATTCCTTCAGCTTTGAATAAAATTATGATCCAAAAAAGCAATGAATATTAGAAAAATCTCTAATATTAGATCCCTATCCATTTTTAAAATGCATTTGAAGCAGGCAATTCAATGAAATGTTTTTGATACATTACCTGGTTGGAATCCTAAAGTCTACATTATTTCCCAGCTTGTAAGCCACCTGCAGTCCAGTGGACCCCACCACCCTCTGGATAGCTCTTCTAGAGGCCTCTTTCTCTACCTGGAACTGAGAAATCAGGTCAAACCCTAGAAAACGGGGACACAAAATGAGATTGGTTTTATTCCTTTCCAAAACTTTCCCAAATGAAAGAATATATCAGGTTTACAGAAAGCTTGGATTTCACTGTAATACAATACTACTTGCCTGGTAAGTCATCTTGGCCAATTCTGATCTTTGGACAGAGTTCATTTCCACCATTAGAATTTGAATTGACAGGGAATCCTGAAAAAGAGCAGGATGTACTGATGATAGTAACTGAGCGACTATTTAAAATACAGTGTGATACCAGCTTGTTTATTGTGTATATGGCTTTAACTCTATAATTCTTTCACCTTTAACTCATCCTGGAAGGGATACATAGTACAAAGTGTAAAGTTCCTTTAATAATTTGTGCTTGTAGAAATTTCTTCTGGGGGGGTTAGGAATTTGTTCTTGAAACCAAAGATGCATAATGTCCAGAATTTCAGAGTCAGAAACCTGTTTTGAAAGCTTCTGGTTTGGGCTAAAAAATATTCTGTAAACACCACAAATTTTAGAATTCCAGTGAGAATCCAGGGCTAGCCTTAAGCCAGCTCAATGGGGCTTCTGCAGAGTGGAGTTCTTAGGAATCTTTGTCAAACAGAGGAGAGGAATGGGGGAAGTCTTGGGATTCAATAATCCTAAATGAAATATAGAGGGATGCATATGATTTCATACTCATTCTAAGAGATCAAATAAAGGCTCTGACTGGATGATTGCTAGAAGGCTAGAATTGGGAAGAGTAACAGGAAGAAGAAAGTAAATCTTCATGAGAAGGTTTAAACCTTCAATTTGATGAGAATTTTAGGTTGAAATTGGGTGCTCTTTATACAAGTGGGGAGTTGTAAGGAGGAAGAATTTTTTTACCCCCACATCATGTTTCTCGTAAATATCCAACATCAGTGCTTTGTTAAGATTTATCTACCAACAAAATCTTCCTACATTTCGGAAAAAGTATTAACCAGTTACAAAGCTTTGGCCTAGCGATCATGGTACATCAAACATGTATGTACACATTTATATGAGTGTAAACATACTCCTTAGACAGTCACCTTCAAAGTACTCCCCTTGGCCATCTGGTTACCTCAGCAATGAGGTGTGTAGCACTTTTTCAAGGATGAGTTCAAAAACCTAATTGTCTGACCTCCTACCTCCCTGACCCCAGATTACTGAGCTCCACCCATCCGTCTGTCTGCTAATTCATCCTTTCATACGTCCACCCAACATTTACCAATCACTGTCTGAAAGCAGGCTCTCAGTAGGCACTAGAATACACAGACTGGACTTTCTGCCGACTGGAAATACTGCCAAGACTTGCTGACCACAAAAACTAGGCACTAGAGTATCCCCATGGCCCAACACAGGCATGAGGAGACTGAGGGTGTGAAGGATTGCGGATGCAAAATCTAGAAACTCTAACCCTTACTTGGGCGCCGCTTGACAGTTGCAGATGCCCAGGGTCCCACGAAACTGCACACAAAGAAGAAAACTGGAATTTTCCTGAAGAGGAAAGAAGAAAAATGACTCAAAAAGGAGTCCCTCCAGATGGGGACTACCTCCATATTTTCAAACCTGAAATACGGACCAAATTAATATAGGTGATCAAATCCCAATATAGTTTATTTTCTTAATTTGGACTTTGAAGCTTTACTGAGATGTAATAAGTTCCTATAATTCCAGCTCTCACTGTCCTTGTGAATTTATTGATCTCACTTTCTCCAGTATCTACCTAAGTCACCATTTCTGTATCCATTTCCTTGTCTTCTCTTTCTTCTTTGACTTTCTGCCTCTCTCTGAGGTTGGCTGTTTCTTTTTTCTGTCTCTCATGCTTACTCTTGTCTTGCTCTCCCATCCGTCTTTACCTCTGTCCCTAATTTGGCCAAAACTGTTATTTTTATCAACATTTAGAAGGTTTTGGTATTATTTTATTGTCCTAATTAATTATTCAATGTTACACCTTAATTTTTATCAAAGTCCTAATTTTCTTGTTCTGTCTCTTACCTTGCACCCTTGCTCCCTCTCATCCCACCAAAAACACAGACTCCTGGTTCTGTGGCCCCAGCCCAGGCTCCCCACAACTATTTCCAGTGCCACGGTCTTACCAGCACGTCTTCATCTTGCCCGTTGGTTTTCGTTGTAGCCGCAGTGTCTGTGAGAAGGGGATGGAGGGGAGTCACTGCTCCCCAAAGCCCCTCCACTGTCACCCTAGGACAGTGAGTTCTGGGCCCAGTCTCGGTCCCTCCTGCCCCTGTGAGGGCTAAAAGCAAAGGGAGAGAACCAGAGGCATCTGGTGACTTTAAACTGAAGCAGAGGAAAGGGGTGGGCAGAGGCGGCCCTGTAAGTCCAGGCCTGGCCAGGGGGTGTGTCCTCAAAGCTAACAAGGTTACACTGAAAGAGGGATTAACAGGGGAAAGTTAGCTGAAAAGAAAAAAAATAAATAAAATCAGGATGTGGGGAAATTCACCAGAAAGATCCAAGCAAGCAGCTATAGGAACACAGTGGCGGCTTTCAGGACTGCTATAGGAATACAGTGGGCGCCTTTGGAGGCCTGAGGTTGCAGTAAGAGGTGCTGGCTGGAAGGCGGAGGTGTGAGAAGTCATGGGAGCCTTTCAATCCTCATTTGTTCTGAAGTTTACTAGTTGTATGTCCTTGGGCAAGTGAGTTAACCTTTCCGTAACTCAGCTGGCCTAACTGTAAAATGGGTTGAAAATACTTACATAGAAATAATTGTTTGGGAAATTAAACAAGATAGTGAAGGCAGAGACTCTAACACCCAACAACAGTCATTATTTGTCTCCATTGTCTTAGTGAATACTTCATTAAGTACCTCCCTCTGTTGAAAATGCTTGCAGCCTGGCGGTGCCTGTGGCTCAGTGAGCAGGGCGCCGGCCACATAAACCAAGGGGGGTGGGTTCAAACCCGGTACCGGCCAAACTGCAACAAAGAAAATAACTGGGTGTTGTGGTGGACACCTGGAGTCCCAGCTCCTCTGGAGGCTGAGGGAAGAGAATTACCTAAGCCCAAGAGCTGGAGGTTGCTGTGAGCTGTGATGCCACAGCACTCTACTGAGGGTGACAAAGTGAGACTCTGTCGCTAAAAAAAAAGTAGCCAGGCATTGTGGCAGGCACCTGTAGTTCCAGCTACTCAGGAGGCTGAAGCAAGAGAATTGCCTAAGACCAAGAGCTTGAGGTTGCTGTGAGCTGTGATGCCACAGCACTCTACTGAGGGTAACAAAGTAAGATTCTGTCTCTAAAAAAAAAAACAAACTTCTGTATGTTTTTGATATTAAATGAAAAGCATGGAAATATAATAGGGTTCCCTTTCAGTGTTATA
>NW_003852430.1:13824344-13832862 GCF_000181295.1 Otolemur garnettii
AAAAAAAAAAAAAAGAGAGAGAGAGAGAGAAAAGAAAAGAAAATGCTTGCAGCCAAGGGCGGGTGTGGTGGCTCTAATCCTAGCACTCTGGACCACAGAAGCGGCAGGACTGCTTGGAGCTCAGGAGTTCAAGACCAGCCTGAGCTAGAGGGAGACCCCCATCTGTAAAAATAGCTGAGCATTGTGGTGGGCACCTATAGTCCCAGCTATGTGGGAGGCTGAGACCAGAGGATTGCTTCAGTCAGGTTTCTGTGAGCTATGATACCGCAGCACTCTACCAGGGACGACATCTGTCTCCAAAAAAAAAACCACTTACAGTCTGAAGACATTTAATTCTCACAACAATGCTACAATGTCAGAATAAAATTTTTTATTCTCTAGATGAGAAAACTGAGGCACAGAAAACACAGTAATTTGTTCAAAGTTTCCAGGCTAATACTCAATCCATGTTAGCCCTGTCTACTTAGTGCCTGGAAACCCTAATAAGACACACCAGCAAGCCCCTAGTTGTTGTTTATTCTTAAACTCTGAGATTATAGGATATTCTACCAAACTCTGGTAATCTCAGGGTTATGCTATACACATAAATAAGTAACATCGTATCCTGCATTAACAAGTTGAGGGCAAGTTACAAGGAGCAAATAATTGGAGAGATGTATCATACTAGCATCACTGTTACACACGCCACGCCCTCCCCCAGAACCTGAGCACTTTGAGGAAAGGCCCAAGAGACCCCATAGCTCCCATCTCACGCGGTCGACACACCCTACTTCTGGCCCCGTCTGGAGGGTTGAGTGTCTAGTCCAAACAGAGACTCTCAGGGTCTGAGTACCGAAGGATCTAAGTCGGGGTGTTGAGCACAAAGGCATTTTGAGGTGGTTTTCCTCCCTTGAAATTTCTTTCATTTATAAATTGATTTAATTTTTATTTAATCACAAAATAACAGCATTGCTTCCCGTTTTTCATGTGTTTATTTCTTTTCAAAAAATCCCTTTGCCTTCTGCCGCCCCAGCTCACTCATGAACCGTGAACCAGGCAACCTTTAATATCCGTGCTCCTCTCTCTCTGTTTTCCAATCACAGCCCACTTGTCAGCGTCCTGCCCCCCGCCCCCAGAGGGACATCTATTTCCTCCCCAGGCCTGAGGCTTTCCACAGGCCCTGTCATTCACCTTCTGTCTGTCAAATTCCCATTCCCCAGGGAAACCATCCTGGCTCCGCCACAGAACTACAGATGGCCAGAGCCTGGCTTGTTTGTTTAGGTCAGTCAGGGCTTACCTGAAAGAAGAAGCAGGCTATTAATCTCAGAGGAGAATTGTGCAGCTGAGGACCCTCCTGACATCCGGACAACACACGAGGTAAGCCAGCCCTAGATCTGCAGGGGAAAAGGCAATTTCCAAAGGGACTTTCCATCAAAGTTCTTTATTTGCAATATGGATCCTCTCATATTACTTACTCTGATAGGAAAGAGGCAGATTTTTCTCTCTAATGAAGTGTTTGAGAAATCCTTCCACGAAGTGTTTTAGAGATCTCCCTGTGTGCCTGCCCCTCCCCTTCCTACTTAAAGACTCCTCTTCAACCAGAATCTGCAGTAGTGTGAGGGAACAACTTTTAATAAAAGAGAAAAGGATAGAGAGGAAATGGGTTTTCTCTTAAGTGGTTTGGCTTCTTTCAAGCTTGGCAGTTTTATTTAAGATGAGCAGGAGCAAGTCTTAGCTCTATTCAGAAAGACTGTAAATCCAGAGAAAACAAAGCATCTTTAGGGACGCTTTTTCCTCCTCCTTCCACTGCCATTCTCTGTTAATCACGTTTTCTAATATGACTTTACAGTCTCACAGACAGCAGTGCAAACTCCGCACTCTTCTGGTCGGGATCAGGCTGCACCCCAACAACACCGACACATAAACTCCTTCACCAGGAACGCTGTTCTTTCTTTACCTCACGGTTCTGCTCTGAAAAACCACGTGGAAATGAAACCTGGTCAGTCATATCAGATTGTAAACGTGCTAAGCTTGGTATTTAAAATGATTAATGATTTATTTTATAAATAGAAACGTTTTATACAGAATAACATACTTTCACTCCTCTTGGCCCCCTTCTGCCCCCGACACACTTTGTTCTTTGCGCACACATTAATCTTGCCCTTTCCATAAATAGAGAATTTTATTTACTTAACAGCTTAAATTAGGGAACATCATCCTGAATGATCGTCTTTCTTGATGGTAGGCCGCTGTCATTTGTTTATTCAATTACTAA
Source organism: Otolemur garnettii (assembly GCF_000181295.1). Lineage (NCBI taxonomy): Eukaryota > Metazoa > Chordata > Mammalia > Primates > Galagidae > Otolemur > Otolemur garnettii. Next base: position 13,826,599 of record NW_003852430.1, read on the forward strand.
TTAAATAATTATAGACAGTAATGTATGTACCAAGTATATGCCAGGAGTTGAAGGACAAAAATTGTTTACAGAAGAAAAAAAAACAAAACAAAACACAGCTTCCCTGAGAAAGCTCACAGCCCAGCTTCACTATGAAAGTGACCACAGCTGAGAACATGTGTGGGCACAGTCCCAGGGCATCAGAACATTTCTCATATGAAACAAAATCTTAAAGGGTAAACAGAAGGCCACTGAGAAAACAAAGAGCTGAAGTACCTTTGAGTCAGAGAAAACAGCACACACCATAACGTAAGGTGGAAGAGAACATCTGGGGAGACACCAGATTAGTTCAGGAAGTTTTTCCTTTGACAAAATGTCTATTGGTGTCTTTCCTACCTGACCCCAGAATGGGTCTCAGCACCGGATACACAGCAGAGAAAGACCAGGCCCCTGCTCCTGAAGTTTACGCACCGGTGGAGAGACAGATACTGAACACATTGACAAAAATAACAAGCGTCATTTCAGTTGGACAGTTACGGAAAATGTAAAGGAAGGCAAAGTGCCCTCGACAAAGACCAGGGAAGATCTGCAGTGGTTCTCAACCTTCCGAATGCTGCGGCCCTTTAATACAGTTCCTGTGGGTCATGACCCACAGTTGAGAACCGCTGATTTAGAGGCTGATCTAGACCGCAGGATCAGGGAAGGCTGCTCTGAAGTGGTGAATTCTAACTCAAACCAGATGAGAATGAAGAGGTAAGACTGATAGTGTTGATTGGAAAAAGGCTGGGGAACAAGGGGAACTATCCAGTTTGGGGTTTGAGCAAGTGAGTATGTGGCGATATCACTCTCTGAAATGATAGCAAGCAGGAAGACCGTGGAGGAGGAGCTCGGTAAGAGTCTTAGAGGACACGGACAGAGTTTAGACTTTATTCTAGCTGTTTTATAGACGGGAGAGTAGTTTGGAGCCAAGAATGACCTTTTGAGATGTGTCTTTAAAAAGATGGTCCTAGTGTTGCTTAAAGGATTGATTGAATAGAATTAATCGATAGGTGTAATTGCCCGTGTAAGGGTGATGTACTCTATTTTCTGTTTTATCTATTCTGTTTTGTAGTGATGACGACCATCTCAATAAATTGACTTCAGGATCAGTTACTGGGTTGCTACCCACGGTTTGAAATGCGTTCAATTAGAATCCAGTAGACACGAGAAATGCCAAGAAATATCTTTCCTCTTGTTTCCTGGTATAGGCACAACAGTTGGATGCCTTCCTCAGTTTTAACATATGTATTATTTTAACATATTTTTTTTTTGAGACAGGGTCTCACTTTGTCACCCTCAGTAGAGTGCTGTGGCATCACAACTCATAGCAATGTTAAATTCTTGAGCTTAAGTGATTCTCTTGCCTCAGCCTCCTGAGTAATTGGGACTATATCCACTCACACAATGCCTGGCTATCTTTAGACATGAGGTATTGCTCTAGTTCAGGCTGGTCTTAAACTCATGAGCTCAGGCAATCCACCTGCCTTGACCTCCCAGACTGCTAAGATTACAAGCATGAGCCACCGCACCTGGCCTCAACTATGTATTTTTGAAAACATTCTTTTGAAGTGAAGTAAATGGAAACTGATAACTTTAATTAAAGATACCATGACCCCTTGGCTCAGCGCCTGTGGCTCAAGCAGCTAAGGCTCCAGCCATATACACCTAAGGTGGCGGGTTCAAATCCAGCTCTGGCCTGCCAAACAACGACAGCTGCAACCAAAAAATAGTCCAGCATTGTGGCGGGTGCCTGTGGCCCCAGCTACTTGGGAGGCTGAGGCAGGAGACTTGCTTGAGCCCAGGAGTTGGAGGTTGCTGTGAGCTGTGATGCCACAGCACTCTACCCAGAGGGACAGCTTGAGGCTCTGTCTCAAAAAAAAAAAAAAAAAAAAGGATACCATAATCCCCATTTTAATTACTTTATAGGTTAAAATAAAGAAGAGGCATTTTTTAAAAACCCTGGCTTTCTAGTGGCTATCTAGTTTAAAGCTTTATTCCATCTAGCTTCCCTTTAAAAATAAAAGGCCCCAAATGCCTCGTGGCACATATCAGTTGTGTGGGATGCTGCAAATTAGCCACAGCTAGAGCTGAAATTTATCATAGAAATCTCTGGCTGAGAGGCTGATTAACAATCAGACTTGCTATAACTGGGACGCCCACAGTTTTGCACTGGGTTCAGTTTTACGGGAAAGAAATTTACCATAATCAAAGCTCTATTTTTAATCTGCTTATTTGGATCCTATACTTATAATTGTAGCCTAATCATCTACAGCAAGTGAATAGAGCCCCATGGTGATAGCCATTTCTCTCTGAAATCACTCACAAATAAATGTGTTCTTGCCACAGAACATTAATATTTAATACAAAAACATTATTTAGCATAAACGTCCCCAACCTCCAAACTTTTCAGCACATCAGTAACTTCTGCTTCCTCTTAAATACAAGCATTTCCATCTTCCCACAGAAGAGAGGAATCACCGCACCTCTCTAGCAGACGGGCCTCCGAGAGCTATTGCTCCATTCGCTGCCTGGTGGGTCCTCAGATTTACAGCTGCGGCAGCTCCATGTCCTGGGCCTCTTTTGCCCCCTTGCACAAACTACACACTGTGGCCCCTCGGCACACTTCTCTTTATACTGTGAAGCCTTCTTTTCTAACAGTGGGTATCAAAGTTCCATCAGAATCACCCAGATGGCTTATAAACCAGATGACTGGGATCCAGGAGTTTCTGATTCAAGAGATTTAAGATGTGTCTGAGAACAGGTGTTTCTAACCAGCTCTCAGGTGTCGCAGACGCTGCCAGTCCACAGAGAGCTCCGGCTCACAGAGGTCATCTCTGCAATCGCGTTAGGCTACCTCTCCTTTGTTACAATTGGTACTAAGTTGTAAACTGTAAGTGTATAATAAGCTATTTGCTGAATAAAACCAAAATGATTGTCATTGAGCCCATAAGACCTACTGAGAACTTATTAAGCTATGAAAAAGAAAGAGTATTAATTTTCTTACTGGACATCAATTAAGGAAATTTACTTGGCAGGCAAAGTGTAGAAACCTAAGCACCATTACCATCTGTCTAATAATAATAAAATTCATGTTAAACTTTATCAAGAAAAAATAGAAAGGTTCTTGATTCTGAAATACCTTTCTTTTTTATGAAAGAAATCTTCAGTATGCCTTTTTTAGGTTGCATCCTATGAAATTTTATATGCACTCACTAGGTTTGGCAGGCTGAGAAAACGTTTTCTCTGCACTAGGTGGCAATGTAATCCTGAAATTTGAAACCTAAGCTGAGGAATCAAAGACTGGAATTTGATTTCCAGTCTTAAAGTAGATAGCTCTGATTTTATGCAAGCATTCCATTCTTGGTTACTTTCCATAGATATAAATTAAGTATTATAATTGATTTCAGTTTAGAATTGCTCTCAGAATAAATGTGCAGATACAATGCTCCCTGATTGTTCGTGAAAACCTATTGGAGAAGACACTTAATGAACGATTGACTCTGCCCTAATAGGTGAGCATCCACCCTGTCCTCACTAACCACCACCAACTTGAGCCTTATAACGGAACAGGACCCAACCCGAGGTTAAGGGTGTGGGCTCTACTGGCAGATGGCTTAGTTCCAAAGTTCAGCTGCACCACATTCTGGGTGGAAGCCATAGAGAGGTAATTAACCTCTCTGCCTCAGCTTCCTTATCAATAAAAATGAATAACGAACACATCCAGCTTATAGGTACACAATAAGGATTGCAGGCAATCTTAAAATAGTACCTGGCATTCAATGGATTTTAGCTATGATTTTTACTTATCATAACTTGCTGTTCTACACTTCCTTCTTACTCAATCCCAGCCTGCTCCAATAAATGGTGGCTCATTTAGGTCTCCTTAGAAAAGACAAACGTGGCTGCGCTAGAAGCAAAAAACTAATCTAGACATACGCCGCTGTTGTCAAGCAAATGGGCTGACTGCCTGGTGATGCACAGAGGCCAGTGCTATGGCACTGGGGTTGGAAGGAAGAAAGGCTGTGCTGCAAAACTGGCCATCGTGAGGACGGGGACAGGCTCAAGTCCATCTCTTTGACCTGGGGTCTGAGGCGAGTTAAAGGGCTCTGAGGGCAAGGAAAAGGATTTAGGAATATTTGCTTGGTAGCATCTGATTGGAGGGCTTCAGTTTGACCATGTACTGTAACATGAATGTTGAGGCAGGTTTTAGCTTCAGATCCTGAAGGCCAGCAGGCCTCTCACCCCTGAAGGAGTTCCCATGAAGAGGTTCTAGTCATGCCCCAGTTTTCTTGGTTGAGAGGGGAGGAATCTAGGTGTTGTTAGAGGTCAAAGCTTTTTTTCACTGCACATGCCTGGGCTGCATGACTTGCAGTTTTGAGCTCTGTTACAGCTACAAGGCACATCGACAGAGCAGGCCCCATTTAGGCTGGACTCACCGTTACACAGCTATTCCAAAACACCCACCTATAGATAACAAGGTAAATCACTGAAGGCCCCCCCCTTCCAAACCCACATCTTTGCTGGCTATACTTTGATGATTCTTCTTTCTATAAAAGTGCCCTTAATAAGTCCTTGAAGATCACCTCATCAGCAATAATACTTTTCTTTTCATATTGCTCTATGGGTTTTCAAAGACATTTCTCATCCTAATCTCATTTGTACCTCACACAATCCAGAAAGACAGCAAATCTGTCCTATTTTCCTGGTAAAGGAACTTAGGTAAACAGACCTGCAACAGCTCATGGGTCCTTAGTGACAAAAGAGGTGGCACCCAGTCTACAGACTGAGTCCCAAACAGGTACAAAGGAAACCCAGCTCCAGTGAGATGGCTGCTTACAAAACCCTATGCGTACTCCGTGACCAGTGCCTGACACGTCCTTTTATGACTATTGAGCAACTTTTGCAACTTTGTTTTGAATATATACACACATATATAAATATAATTGGTTTCTTCCCTTAGAAATCAGTATAGGTGAACATTATAGAAAAGTAGAAAATAGAAAAAAGAAAATAATTACTTATAGTTTCACCACCCAGAGAAAACTCACTTATGAATGTTTTAGAATATTTTCTCCAGTCCCTTTTCTACATACGAGCTACGGCCCTGCGTGTCACAACTTCCTGAGCTACGTGTCCCTTAACGTGCTTACACGATTGCTGTCACAGAATCTGAATGCAATCAGAGCACGTACAAAATAGACCACAAAGCCCGGGGGTAAGACCTTCGCCTTGAAGTCAAGATTACAGCTTTTGATTCTAACTGATGCAACCTCAAAAGAGAAAACAACCATAGAGAGAGAGACATGAACAGGGAGAGATTCTTCCAGCAGGTCTGGGTATTCAAAAGATGTGCTTTTTCTCACCCACAGCCAGGTAGGACTGTAAACTCACAGCCAGCCGCCTAACCCCAAAGCCTCAGAGGCATGTGTAGACATTCCTGAGGCACCAACGGCCAACCACAGGAGAGGCCTGCCTGCTGCTGTTCCCTCATCCCAAACACCTCTGAAACCACAACCAACACCAGGAATAGCAGCATCACGTGGGCAGGCGAAAAAGAGCCTTTGTTTTTAAAGACTGAACTTAGAGCCACTACAGGCTGAAGAGGCTCTAGCATTAGCACACGCATAGTGATTCCAGTGGTCAGTCCATGGTGGACCCGCAGGAGAAAAACGGTGGACAGGGAGTACCAGGATGGAGACCGAGGAAGGACAGAACGGAGATTGGTCTTATCCCAGTCTATCCTGGTCAGGGGCTTCCCCAGGACTTTCAGGAGTTTTTCTAGAAGTTCAGTATAAAGAAGAAATAGATGTAACACCTCCACTGTGTCAGAAACTGTTCTTTTTAAAAAAAAAAAAAAAGACATTATACCCTTTAATCTATACAAGTTATTATTATTGTTACAATTTTACAGGTGAGAGAAGTGAGGCTCAGAGGTTAAATAACTTCTTAAGGGAACCAAATGGCACACCAGAACCAAACCTGGGTTTCCCTGACACCAGCCTGATGTTCTTTCTACAATTTGTCGTTTTCTGAGTATGAACACGCACACAGAGAGACACACACAGGGTCACACATGCAGACACACACACAGAGATACACAGACACACACAGAGACATAGAAACAGATACACACAGACACACATACAGATAAACACAGACACACAAGACACACTGAGACACACAGACACACAGAGACACATAAACAGATACACACAGACACACATACAGATACACACAGACACACAA
>NW_003852430.1:13832882-13886418 GCF_000181295.1 Otolemur garnettii
ACACACAGACACACAGAGACATAGAAACAGATACACACAGACACACATACAGATAGACACAGACACACAAGACACACTGAGACACACAGACACACGGAGACACACACACAGAGACACACACACAGACACACATACAGATAGACACAGACACACAAGACACACTGAGACACACGGAGACACACACACAGAGACACACACACAGACACACTGTGACACACACACACACACACACATACATTTCATGGTTCTTCATTTCACTGGGCATCAATTGTCCACTATTATTTTCTTTTCTTCATTGACTCTCAAAGAACTTCAAGAGCTCATGAGATTTGCCCCTCGTACTGGTTACCAATTCGGTGCCCTAACTGAGTGCTGTGTGGAAGGGTTCCTGGCACCTTGCTAAATACTACAAAAAGTCATGGTAAAGATCTCTCAATAAAATGTCACGTGAATAGTGATTATTCCGTTTCAGCATCCCAGCCCTTATAATAAATTCTTTATTATTGACTCAATTTATAATGGCATTTTTAAATTTTTTATACTTGTGGTATTTTTCTCTATTTTCTTGTGGTTCTATCCATATCAATTAAAATTTGTCTCAGACTCTAAACCCTCACAGATTAGGGTTCTTGATTATAATCTCTCCCATACCCCATCCTGCATTTAATACTTGCTGCGATCCTCTTACATATTTCTAGGCAATCAAAACTTCAACCGACACTATATTTAAAATGCAGTGCTGGCTGCTAAGAAGATTTTCAGAGCCAGATGCTGCCTTCTCTGTCCTTAAAGAAGAAGAAGGGATACCCCCACACTCCAAAAAAACTGAGAAGCACGCTTAGAATGGCCTAAAAGAACCCTTAAAAAGAAAGTAAATAGAACCGTTAACAAAAATGTCATGGAGCATAATTAGGTTTAAGGCACGACTTAGCTTTCTGAAAGTAGTATTTATGTGTCATTGTTAACTCAAAGGTTGAGAAAATTAACATTATTAAACTGTCTTTGGTAAATAAGTAAATAATGGGTCTCACAATGTTTCAACTTTCTCATTGATATTAGTCTATCTTTCCTGTCAATATGTTGTCACCGAAAATAAAATCAATAATCCATTTGCTGCAATGGGAAATCTGGAAATAAGGATGTCAATTATAGAAGGACACAGTTCGAGGAGAACCTTTTTCTTGCCCACGAAGGAGTCTCAGTTTGGGGACTCCATCAAAACCTAAGGAATGCCAAGTGCCCTGGTGCCAGCACCAAGGAAAAAGAGGCCAGACAGCTTCACTAGAACACAAAAGGCTATTTGCTGCCACTTAAATTACAATGGTTTTTCCATTAATACCAGTAACAAGTTACTAAGCTTGTAAAGTTGGTGCTAGGCAGGGGCAGTAGCATCAACAGCTAGCAATGCCTTCATTTTGCCAGGGTGGGGAGAGCTGATGGTAGATAAAGGATACATTATTTTAAAAAATAAAGATCTAAGAGAATCCTGAGTACATACTGAGTGATGGTTTCAGGCTGCAAGAACAGAAGCACAGAGCCCACAGTGGGAGATGTTTATGTGCAGGGAAAAGATTTGAAATTGGAGTTGCTCTGAACAGTGAAATGAGCTCTCAAGTGGAGCTGAACATGGAGACAGCGAGAAATGCAGAGTGTAGCTGGAACAACTCAAACGGAAACCAGCATGCCCAGGGTGGATTTCCTGAAACCTCTTCAGTCAAGTAGGACAAAATAGCAAAGAAGCAATAAAAGAACAAATGACCTAGAATTACCGGTCTCATCAAGCATAACCTACTGCACAGGGCTGGTTTCAGAAGCAGATGTAGAGAAAGTACAGCCCCACACGGCTCTCATGGCTCATGGCCGTAGATGGTCTTGTAAGCTTTGTTATCTGACAGGACCCTGTCGAATGTGTGAAATGCTATTACAAGAATCGCGTGAGTAACCAGTAGAAATCTGTCTCTTGGTACAATATTGAGAAATGTCATTTGGCTACAGATTTGTACCATAATAAAGTTGCCCATAAATACCTGCTATAAACACAGAAGGCAAGAAATAAAGGATTTTGATGTTATATCCAGAGGCTAAATGATAAATAGCTGCTATGCTATTGCGAATAGTTAAAAAAAAAAAAAAAGTAAGTTAGTTGACCCTTGCTCGGTTATCAATAACCATAAAAAGACCATTTTTTAAAAACTGACAGATTAAAAAAAAGCTGGGGGCTTTGTGGTGTTGCCTATAGAGCCCCTGTGTTCACGCTTATTACTCTGGGTCCAGAGTTAACTCTGCCTGGAAATTCTGCTGTCATTTGTACAGTTGTAATTCATGTGTTGCCTTTAAAAAAATAAACACCTTCTGCCAAACCCAAACGAGAAATAGTGAAACCAATTTTAATTTAAGACTTGTCTCTTCATGTACTAGATCGTCTAAAAAATGACTCATCTCTTTATCATACTGCATGCCCAAGGCTTCCAAACCTTCTCAAGCAAGCCCCAGCTCCTCCACAAAGTTCCCATGTGCTCACTCTCTGGTGTGGAGATGATCGGCATAGAGATGTTCTCCATTCTGATCACTCCCAGGAAAACCCGTTGGCATGAAAGGACGCTACATTAAATTTCACGGTCAGAAGAGCATAGAGAAAACAGGGGCATCTGAAGTCAGAAAACTTGGACTGGAGCCCTTGTTCCATCGAGGTGTGTCTTTTCATTCATCTCAGCAGCACTGAGCCTTTTTCCTTTAGTAGCAAATGAGGACTTCCCCGAGAGGCCCACTGTGTGACTCAACGAGTTCATCCATGGGGGAGAACTTTGCAAAACATAAAGTGCTCTACAGAGCTAATTATGATTTCAGAAATGTCTGGCGTAGTTTGGCACACTCCGTGGTAATCAAAACCAAAGAAGGCAAATTCCCAACTCTCAGGGACCTTTAGCCGGGTGTGATGGCTCACAGCTGTAATCCTTGCGCTCTGTGAGGCTGAGGCCAGTGGATTGCTCAAGCTCAGGAGTTTAAGACCAGTCTGAGAAAAATAGGACACTGTCTCTACTAAAAATAGAAAAACTGGCCAGGCATTGTGGTGGGTATCTGTAGTCCCAGCTACTCAGGAGGCTTAGGCAAGATTGCTCCAATCCAAGACTTTGAGGGCACTGTGAGCTATGATGATGCCATGGCACTCTAGCCAGAGCAACAGAGTGAGACTCTGTCTCAAAAACAAACAAACAAAAAAAGGATCTTAAAATACAGCAGAGGAGTATAGACCTGGATCTCAATCATCAAAACACAGGACAGTAAATAGCAATATCGCTGGGACTTCAACTCAGTTTGACAAACGTTCATGAAGCAGGATCTTGAGATGCAAAGATAAACACGATAGGTCACTGTCACCTGTCCAGTAAGAAGAGAGACACACTGCAGTGGCATACAAAGCAGGTAATGCTGACACTGTAAGAAAAAAAATGCGTATCAGGGATCAGTTAGGTCCCAGTACATAAACACACAGAAAGGCTTTGACCTAAACATTCAATGGTAAAGTGGATGGGAGGTGTCAGAGCTTAGAATCTGTTTCCAAAGATTAGGTTTTTACTTCCAGACAAGATGAAAATGACCAGATCCGGCACCGAATTGACTGGCTTAGTGGGGCTGGCAAGAAGTGAATGAGATTCAACTGAGCTGGCAAAACATCTCAGTGAGAAATTAATGCTAGTTAGTAACTTCTGCAAGGCCATGGAAGAAACCAAATTGCAATGGGGGAGAAGAGAGTAGTGTCCGCAGAGGTCAGGGAGCTAGGGGATGGGAAAAGCTAAGACAGTGGATAGAGGAGGGCAGGATTTTTCGGGGGGGGGGGTGTTTTTTAAACAATAATTTCAAAATAACTAACTCTTGTATGGTATTCACTACCTGCTAAGTTTTGTTCTGAGCATTTTACCTCGATTAACTTATTAATTGTGCAACAATCCTAAGTGGTGGGCGCCATTACCCCCACTGCAGTGATGCTGAAACTGATATGGGGGAGAGCTGACCACGTCCGGGCCCAGAGAGACAGTGGAGATGAGGGGGCATGAGAACTGGAAATAGGAAGAACTCTGGAATGAGGGGTGTGTATCATTTCCCTTTCTGTACTTTTCTTTGTCTCCTAACTTCTCTCCACAATAGGGATTATCACTTTTATAATCAGGAAATTAAACAAGGGAAAAATAAGAGATCACGTAAATGGCTTATATTGCTTTTTAGATTGTTCCATATTTCTTCTAAGTAAAAATAAGCTTTCTATTGAGAGACTTAGCTCCCTGAGACTAGGAATGGTACCTTATTTCTCCTTTCCCCCATCAACTAGTACCTGTGTGGTGTGCATGTAATTTTTTTATGGAAGTCTGACCATGAACATGTGTGTGTATTTTAAAGGGAACAAAACCCCAACAAAACCAAAACCCTTGCCAACACTGCCCTAAATCAGCTTCCAGTCTAATTACTGCCCTTGAGTACTCTCACATCTGTGTTGAATTCGTATGCCTTCCTTCCCCTCCCCCTTCCATTGTCCCACTTCCTATCACCACTACTCTCAGACCTAAGAAAATCAGGAAAGACTTCTGGGTCCAGCCGGCTGGCAGGTTTGCTCTGTTATTGGCTCTTACTGTCCCATACTGGGGATTCACAAGACTTGGGTATCCATGTAACAAATTCAGCAGACTGTCATTTGTTTTCTTGTCATTGTCATGGGCTTAGGTGAGTTGTAAATTATTTATTTATTTATTTATTTATTTTGCAGTTTGGGGCTGGGGCCAAAAACTCCGCTACCTCTCCTATATAGGGCCGGCGCCCTACTCCTTGAGCCACAGGCGCCACCCCGTGAGTTGTAAATTAAATTGCAACTTTGTAAATACAGTCTTTAGCTAAAATTTAGCTTTCCCTCAAGATATTGGTTATTGACATTGGTTGTTTGCTGTTTATTCAGGAGAGGAGAAAGCAAAAATGGCTTTTTATGTTATTGCTGTCTGTATTTTGACATGTCTTCCTTTCCCCTCCTTCCCTCTTGGCAAACCCAGGCCCAGGTAGGTTCACGACTCCCCTTACAGCTGGAAGAATTAGTCCTCCTAGGTTCCTCACCACAGTAAGTTAAAAATTCAAGGCAGGAAGCCTATGAGAAGCACATCCTCCCAAGTTCTAATGTGAGTCCAAGCAGGGCTTTTTCTGGGGAAAATCATTTGGGAAAAAATAGAGGTGAGCATCTTGCCTGTCTCCATATGCTGGCCCTTGGATGGACCTACACTCAGCACACCCACCAAAGAGGAAGATCCAAGCACACACGTACTTCACACTAGAAGTGCTGGTGACAGGGCTCCCCGGAAAATGAAAAGACACCCTTAAAATAGAAAGTAGGCTCCATTCTCAATATAATTACTGTGAAGCTTCCACATACTGCCTGATATTCTAGAACTATTTGTCCTTTGAATTTTTTGATCTATGTAGCTATTTAGAAAGAGCATATTGGGAGGATGAGGCAGGAGAATTGCTTAAGGTCAGGAGTTTGAGACCAGCTCAAGCAAGAACAAGATCCCATCTCTAAAAAGAATAGAAAAAAATAGCTGCTGTGGTGGCAGGCACCTATAGTCCCAGCTAATTGGGAGGCTGAGGCAGGAAGGTCACTTGAGCCCAGGAGTTTGAGGTTGCAGTGAGCTGGGATGATGTCACTGCACTCTAGCCAGGGTAACAGAGTGAGACATGTCTCAAGAAAAAAAAAAAAATTATATATATATATATATATATATATAGGAATCACCTGGGGATCTTTTATCATTCAGATGCTTGGCTCCATCCATAGAGATTCAGATTTAACTGATCTGGGAAGGACACCTAGACATCAGGATTTTTTAAATGCTCCCCCCCACCTCCATCCTTTACCTATGAGGCTAAGATTTAGTTAGTCATGTTGGGAACCATTGGAATATAGTCAATCAAAAAAAATGTAAAAATTTGGGGAGTGATTGAATATACAGTATGTCTTTGGTTCTTGGAATGAATTTTAGATCTCCTTTTTTAATTAAGATAAGGATTATATCTGAGGTTAAAATAGAGTCAAAGCTATTCACCAACTTATGTCTCCCTTTCTACAAACAGGCACATAAACATTAACTAAAACGGCACTTCCAGGGCTGCTCAAGGGACTTACCAAGCAATCTGACCTAGTTATCTTCACACCAGCTATATGTAGCATCACTAAACTTGCTAATGAGGTAGCAAAGTAGTTCGGGAGGAAAAATTATCTTTACATACTAATGAGGCTCTCCGCCAAGAAAGCAAGAGAAGCATATTATTGCTGAGAGTAATTAGGATAAGACTTCGTTACTTTTAAAAAAAGTATTCTAGGCAAAGAGGTTACATAATTCTGGCCTTGAACACCGGGATATGTGAGGAGCTTTGGGATACAGAAAGCCACTTTGGACTTTATTTCCTGGTTTCCTAGTATGGGATAGATCATTGTTCAGTAAATCAAAGTACAGAATATTCATGTTTAAAATAACAAAACTTTTCACCCCTCTGTTACAAGTAGAAACTAGAGAATCACCACCTCAATTCAGGGGCCACAAACTAAGATAAATCATGCTTCAAGGTCTTAGTTATAGGCCACCTGCAGCCATGATCTCTACTTAGTTTCTTGGCTTTGTTTGCAGCTACATTTCATTCATGGCTGGTTTCATTTTCAAGTTGGGCAGCTAGATTAAGGTCCTGTCCTCCACTGGCAAGTGCTTGTTTCCTGCGGTGAAATGCAATTCTCAAGTCCCTCAGGCTGAGTGGCTCTTCGTCTTGTGAAACCTCTAGGATTAGGTTCATGTATGTTGTCTTTGCACAAATTTGCATTTCATCCTCAACAATATATAAACAAAGTCTGGAGAGTGACCTCCTCTTCCCAGTTTGCCTGCCCAAGACTGTCTCAGTTTTAGCCCTTGCACATCCACATCCTTCAAATGCCCTCTACCCCTGTCCCAGACAAATCAAGATATTTGTTGCCCTAAAAACAGCCAGAATAAGAATAAACTCCGGAGCTGTTAGAAAATTGCTTCAGAAGGCCCCTCCCCCAAAGCCCCTTTCTGCCCTTAAAGGTACAACTCCTCCCTAGCACAGGGAGTGACCGGCTTACCTCATCACCCTGTTCCAATTTCCTGCTGCCCACCCCTAAGGGCTCTTTCCGCTGGAGGAATAACTCCTTATTGGTTATCCCACCAGCCCGTAAGCATTCTAAAACTCTCCTATATAAGAATATGTTTCCCCCTACCCACACCCCGTGGCCATTTCCCTCTCTCTCTCTCTCTCCTCTCTCTCTCTCTCTCTCTCTCCTCCTTCTGCCTTCCTTCTCTCTCTCTCCTCGGTCTTCCCCCTCGCTCTTCTCTACTCTCTCTCTTCTCTTCCCCACTCTCTCCTTATCTCTCTCCCCTCTCTTCTCTCCACCTTGGTGCTGCTCTGCAGCCTCCCTCCCCCCACCAATAAAGACCTTTCCTACAAGCCTTAGTGGTCTGAGAATTCTCTGCCGGTCGCAGTGCCCCTCTTTCAAGAGTAGATTTTGCTGCTAACAATTGTGTAAGGTTAACTGCGTATATAATATTGTCCCAGTATTATAATATAAAGAAACCGAGGCCCCAGGAAATTAAGCGACCTGCCTAAGATCTCACTGGTTGAGATTCAAGTCCATTTCTGTCTGGCTTCAAATGCTGCCCGTGTTCATTCCATTTCACTCTATGCCTCTTGCATGGCGAAGTCTATCAAGCATAAGAAATTTTAATAAAGCTACATAGAGATATTATAAGAACTAATGTAAAAAAAAGGTAATAAAATATAGAATAAGAATGCAAATAACAAAATTTCAGAGTCTACATGAATTTAGCAAAATATAGGGCAGAAATAAGACAACCAGCAACTAATTGATGGATTGCAAATTGCCTTAAGTCAAATTCATACGATTCTTTACAACATCCTTTCAAGTATTCGAATAAAACACCACCTTAGGTAAAAAGAATTTGCCACTTACTTGAAAGAAATATTTTCTTTCTAATTATTTCTCCTCAGAGTGAGTAAGAATGTCTAGTGTAAATATGATTTGTTGCCTCAATTCTGGTCCTTTGGTTTATCCCATATAAAGCAAAATAGGGTCATAAAGCTGCTATTTAAGAATTGTCTAAAAGGTACAAAAACTGTTGATTTATCATTTAAATCCTAACTCTGCAGATTTGTTCTCAGCAAACATTTAAATCTGGGTTAAGTCAGTTCCTATCTTTGCACTAACATAATTTCAAGGATATTGCCGAAGAAATTCATGTCCACTGCTTCTGAGTTGATGTCTTTTCAATGTTTCTACTGTCTCCCAACTCTTCAGTCCCATTAACTGCAGTCTTTTTTAATTTTTTTTTTTTGAGACAGAGCCTCAAGCTGTCCCCCTGGGTAGAGTACTGTGGCATCACAGCTCACAGCAACCTCCAACTCCTGGGCTCAAGCGAGTCTCCTGCCTCAGCCTCCCAAGTAGCTGGGACCACAGGTGCCCGCCACACGCCTGGCTATTTTTTGGTTGCAGCTGTCACTGTTGTTTTTGGCCGGCCCGGGCTGGATTTGAACCTGCCACCTTAGGTGTATGTGGCTGGCGCCTTAGCCACTTGAGCCACAGGCGCTGAGCCATTAACTGCGGTCTTCACTGGGCCCTTGCAAATGTGCACTGCAGAGATTTCCTTCTGGTAGCTACACATTGAGAGAAGGAGTTGAGTCCATCAGAGTTAATGGTAGCCAGTCTTTGATATGTGGCAGTTAATGGCAGGGTGTCCATATGAATCTCGCAGCAACAACAGAGTGCCAGATTTTTTCGTGCTGACCTTTAATTGAATTTTTTAATAATATGTGCTCTTCTTCCACCCCATCTTAAGGCTGTTTAGCAACTTTTTAAACATTTTAGCTACTCAGGTGTGGGCAGACTATCAGATTTACGAATGGCATCAACAACCAGCTCTAAAATCATCGGGTCTCAATTACACCCAAAGTGTCTAATATTGTGACTTACCAAATAAATACTGCTGAAATCTTCTGGAAATGTTTAATAAAATATCTTTAGGATACCATTTCCTTCTAGCTTTAGGACAGATCTTTTCTCAGAGAAGATCTAGACACAGCAGAGTTTTCAATAAAGGTCTTTTTCTGAAGAAAGCCTGCACGGCCTTTACGTTTGTACGGAAGTGAGGCGCCACTAAACTGTTATCCCCATCACAGATGACAGGGTGCCTTGGCAGCTTTTACCCACTACTCATGACAGACCATACGGGACATAATTTAGCCTCCCTGGATTAAATACTCTCTAAAACAGTGGTCCCCAAACTCCTTGGCACCAGGGACTGGTTCCATGGAAGACAATTTTTCCAAGGTCATGGGGGACAGGGAGGGATGGTTTCAGGATGATTCGAGGGCATTACATTTACCTCAAATCATCAGGCATTAGATTCTCATAAGGAGTGCCCAGCTCTTACAGGTCCATGGAGTTGGGGAATCACAGCCCTAAGAGATACACAGGGTTTCTTGGTAATAAGGATGACCTCCTAGGAACTTTATGCATAAACTGAATAGACTGTCACAGAGGTTTACACTCATATTTGTGGGCATGAACCATCAGAGCTGGGAATTTTCAACTGGCTGAAGAAGAATGTAAAAGAAGCAAAAGTAGGGGAGGAGGTTGAGTTCCTTTTACTTTAAATTAGGTACTATATACATATTTTTAGCATGATCTAATAGTGTTACCAGATTTTTAAAAAATCCTTATAACTGCTTTATCTGCACAATCAGAGGAGAAAAATGACAAGACATGCCTGCACGAAAAGCAAACCGACTTTTATAATCGCCATGCTGATAAGCTCCCCAAAATCTCAGTGGTTGAATTGTATTTTTTTATTAGCCAGTGAGTATGCAGATGTATTCCTTCTTCAGATTCCTTCTTCATCCTCAAGGGCAGAAAAAAATAACCTGCTAGCTTCATTTACTCTGGGAATTCATGAAGAATGTATGAATATTCCGAATAGTGACAAAAATTAAACCACACAAACAGAAAAAAAAAACTCTAATTATGCTGCTCAAAAAGTCAATTCTGAGAGTTAAAGGCTAGGTACCAGTTCTCAATATGAATTTAGTACACGCCGACACATATGTGTAATTATAAATTATAGGTCATGTTTCCTGTTTCCTGATGCTCTTTACTACATCAGTCATTATACATCAGGAGGACAAGATTGGGCACAAACAGACATGTCAATTCCACATGGCAGTCCTCATGTTTCTATAGTATGAATGAAATCGCAGAGCTACTGATTAAAACTAGTGATTAAAATTAAAACTACACTTCGTGTGTTTTTTAAAAGCTCACATCTTTACACAGGAATCTGAGAATAAACAGAACAGAAATAACTCCCGAGCTACTTGTTTAGTAGAGAAGTTGGTTTTTACAGTTTTCATTTTCTTAGGAACTCATAAGCATTTTTTTTTTAAAGAAACTAAGAAATCATAGTTGCATAGGCTGGGGTAGAGTTGGGGTGGGAAGAGATAAACTGGAAAAATCCAGTATTAAGTGCTTTGAGATTTTCACCAATGGTAAAACGAGTTGAAATTAGGTTAAAAAAAAAAGAAGGAAAGAAAGAAATTGAGTTGAAAGGTTCTCAAAATACCTTATATCTGTTAGCAGCAAACTGTGAGTCAGATTCATTGTATTCCTCTGAGAGAGGGCAAAACAGGAAATAATTCTGGAATCTAATATTTCTTTTCTATTGTATACTTAGAGAGTCTTGACTTCATAATTAAAATTGCTATCGTTCTCAGTTATCATGTAAATATCTTCTCCATATCCTGAATATTAACTTTGCATAACAATCTCCTAGGAGAGGCTTGTCAGATACATTGTCACACTCAATGGCAACTCACAGCAGACAACAGTGAGGAAGAGCTGAAAAGCTCAAACCCATTTCAAAGGTGTCAGCATTCATGTGAGGGCATGTGGTCTGCTGATGCTATAAAGTAAGCCATCTAAACAGATTGACAAAATGATTATATAGTGCTATTATGTGTACAAACACAATAAAAATGATCAAAACTTGGCACTATAAGTACAAAATCCAGGGCAAGCTGACACATATGTGCAATTGCATATTATAAATTTTTTCTCCTTAAACTAAAGATATGTGGAAACAGGGTCAAGGGTCCTACTTATCCCAGTGCCCTCCTACAGTGGAGGGAACTTGAGGAAACTGAAGCCTAGTTTTTGTTGGTACTTTTGGTCTTGATATTTATTATCTTTTTAAAAGATATTAAAAAGATATTTATTATCTTTTAAACTACTTCAGGGCTAAGGCCGGGCATGGTGGCTCATGCCTATAATCCTAGCACTCTGGGAGGGCAAAGAGGGTGGATTGCTTGAGCTCAAGAGTTCAAGACTACCCTGAGCAAGAGGGAGACCCCGTCTCTAAAATAGCCGGGTGTTGTGACAGGCACCTGCAGTCCCAGCTACTTGGCAGGCTGAGGCAAGAGGATTGCTTGAGCCGAAGAGTTTGAGGTTGCTCTGAGCTATGATGCCATAGTACTCTATCAAGGGCAGCAAAGTGAGAGTCTGTCTCAAAAAAAAGAAAGAAAAAGAATAATTCAATGGTTGAGGTAAGGATGAAGCTCATCTCCAAGCTATACTGACTGTTCAGAAGTGTGAATAAGCAGAGAGTTGACCCTACCTGCAAGCTAACATAATAGCTGGTGTGGATGGAGTCTTCCTTGCTCGGTAACATGGCCCTGACCAACAAGACTTCAGAGTAACCAGATGCCCCTGATGCAAGCACAGGAACATCTGGCACTTTGAGGCATGCCACAAGGGACTCTGTTTTCTTTATGGAAAGGTCAGGGAACGGTCAGGGAGAACTGTTTTGTTTAAGGTGTATTTGGGTTATGTGCATTGGGAAAGGAGACTGAGCTGTGAGAAATGTTACTTGTTGACAAAGCATTGTTAATACTTTCTTAAAAAAAAAAAAAACCTTGCAGGAGTTGGGGAGCTCACTCTCTGCAATGCAACGGTGAGCCCCTCTCCTTGCAGCTTGTACTGATCATCCGTGTCCTGTGGTGCATTTCCTCAGAGAAACACCAACAGCTGGTATAGCAGACAGTCACAGAGCCTGGCCAAAAACACAAGATTCCTGGGTCAGAAACAAATGATGGTGCATTACTCATGAAAATAGCTGTAGCCAGAGTATATAAGCATTTGTGCTGGTCCCACAGGGTAAAGCGAAGAAGACCAAGAAGTAATACATGCTGTACTTTAGTGGAGCATGTTGCAGGGGAGTTGAGGGCAACCAAATCTTTTATAAGAAACATTAAGTGTGATGGACCTTGGCAAGCAGGCATATTTATTATACTAGAGAGTAATGAAATCGATTTTGCTCCACATAAAGACACTTATCATTATCTTCCAAGACTCTTTACTGTAGATACATCCTTGAGCAGATAATCTGGAACAAAGGCTGTGAATACCTCTGCTCATTAAATGTGCAGAAACTTAGATGACCCATAGAGAACTGTCTCCCAGTTTGCCAATTAAAACTCCACACTGATATGTGGGACTTGTGGTTCTTTCTTTAAAGCTGTCCAATTGAAGCTTAGGATGGCACATACTATCCTCCTCAGAAACTCCACCTTCACCTCCCTAGTCCCAAATTTCCCCCATTTTTTCCTTCTTGCACCCCAGTGGCTTCCCCATATTGACTCTACTAAACCTTCTCTTCAGTCTTATTTTTGCTCTAGTTCCTGAACCACTTGCTCCCAGCCCCAGATCTTAGCTTCACCTCTGATTCAGGTGTCCAGCTCATACCCTCTGGCAAGACAAACCCTCCAGTAACAATCGCCTCACCTAACCAGTACTGGCTGAGGGTACTATCAGTGCCCTGATAAAGAGACTTCTCCCCTTAGAGAGCACATATTGGCTGAAACTCATAGTGTCTAGGGCGACATAGGACAACCTACAGGACGATGGAAAATCTTGACAGGAGGCTCGGCGCCTGTGGCTCAAGCACCTTAGGCGCCAGTCACATACACCTAAGGTGGTGGGTTCGAATCCAGCCCAGGCCCGCCAAGCAACAATAATGGTTGCAACCAAAAAATGGCCAGACGTTGTGGCAGGCACCTGTGGTCCCAGCTACTTGGGAGGCTGAGGCAGGAGACTCGCTTGAGCCCAGGAGTTGGAGGTTGCTGTGAGCAGTGAAGCCATGGCACTCTACCCAGGGGGACAGCTTGAGGCTCTGTCTAAAAAAAAAAAAAGGAAAGAAAATCTTGACAGGAAACTGGGATTGGGTTCAGGTTGCTCTGGCTTATTTTTATGAGTCATCTGGGACAAAGGGGAACCCATCCTGTGCATATGCAATGTTAGTTAATGCTGTTTGGAAGGTCTTCAGTGTGTAAAGCCAATACGTTGCCATAAAAACAGGTCTCCATCAGAAACACATCCAGTCAATTCTGAAATTGTCATTTGAACACCTTCATAAACTAGAATGAACCCAACAGATATGGATATCCAGAATGTCAGAATTTGAGTAATAAGAACCATTTTATTCTTTTATTTAATTAGTTTAAAGTCAAGAATATTAAGAAAATCAAGTTAGATATACAGATGCTCCTCCACTTTCAGTGGGGTTATATCCGGATAAACTTGTCATAAGTCAAAAATACCATTATATCACAAATGCGTTTAATACACTGAACCTACCAAACATCATTGTTTAGCCTAACCTGTATTAAACATGCTCATAAAACTTACATCATCCTAAAATTGGGCAAAATCATACAACCCAAAGCCTATTAAATAATAAAGTTGTAACTATCTCATAATAGTTGTAATTGGTTGAATACTCTACTAAAAGTGAAAGACAGAATAGTCATATGGCTACTAAAAGTATAATTTCTGCTGAATGCAGATCACATCCACACCATCACAAAGTTGAAAAACTAAGTTGAACCACTGTAAGTCAGGGACCATCTGTACATGGGAATAGAAAGGTACTCAAAGTAAGAAAATTCATTCTTGATTATTTTATTCTTGAAACAAGATTCAAATACAGTAATGTATACCCGTTAAAATGGCAAGATTATGTTTCAAATGACTACATGATATTAAGAATACAATATGGGGGAAGGGTTTGGTTATTCTCCTTAGCAAAGAAACCTGTAACCATATTTATTTTTAAAATTCCAATTTTTAGAGTAGATTTGTTTTTTGTTTTTTGTTTTTGAGACAGAGCCTCAAGCTATCCCACTGGGTAGAGTGCCATGGCATCACGCTCACAGCAACCTCCAACTCCTGGGCTCAAGCGAGTCTCCCGCCTCAGCCTCCCAAGTAGCTGGGACCACAGGCGCCCGCCACAACGCCCGGCCATTTTTTGGTTGCAGCCATCATTGTTGTTTGGCGGGCCCAGGCTGGGGATTCGAACCCGCCACCTTAGGTGTATGTGGCTGGCGCCTTAGCCGCTTGAGCCACAGGCGACGAGCCTTTAGAGTAGATTTGTAATACTCTCTTTTCTCCTTGAAGATATTCTAACCACTTGGTATTCCCAAATGAAAAGTTATTCGGAATTATGTAGCACATGAAAACGGAGGCATAGTTTTAAAATAAGGAAATCCCCAGAATTTAGCAACGTGATCAGAAAATTTTCTGCTTCAGAACTTATGATAAGAAAAACAAAATTAATGAGATGAGCTATCAGTAAAATAAGTTCATCTCAAGTGATTATTAGTTCATGTGTTGCCAGTGAAAAGTAAGTATTTTCTAAATTTCTTCTTGGAATTCATATTATTTCATTAACATTTAAACAGGAGAACATTAATATAAAATACTTAGAACAAAACTATTCCATGCAACTTTCTGTGATGATAGAAGTATGCTGTAACCTGTACTTTTCAGCATGAGCATGTGGGTATTGACCACTTGAATGTAGCTAGTGCCTGAGGTGCTGCACGTTTTTAATTAAAAATGTCAATTAATTTACATTTAAATTGTAATGTGTGGCCAGTGGCTACCATTTTAGAGCTTAATACTCAAGGCATTGGGGTCAAACTGATGGCATGCACACTCTGGTTTCACTATGCATTCTCTTAGTCTTCTCTGTTGTTGGGTTAAGGTCAAGAGTCAATGTGTTATGATTATTTGCTATATAAATCTTAGCAACTATTATTATTATATCCCAGTGACAATCTACCAGCCACACGGTCAAATGGCTTCACCTCACAGACCCAATTTCATCTACTAATCATACTAACTTTTACAATGGTTGTGAGAATTAAGTGAAATAATGTGTTAAATGGCTTAGCACAGACCCATCAAGTAGAAGAACTCTGGACGTGTTAGATGTTATTAAATTGTTAGAACAACTGTTTAACAGGAGAAATTTGGGTAACTGGTAGGAAATACTAGGGGAAATAGAGTGAGGCTGGGATAATTTACACTAATTGAGCCAATAACATTGGGTCAAACCAATTTGTTCACCAGCAGACTTTAAAACTTTTTAAACCCAGAGTGAGTCCACCAAGATTTATGGAGAGTGTGGGATTCGTCTTAACACAGTCTGCTAACTTTTCTTTTTCTCAGAAGTAGGCTTATTAGCCAAAAAAACAAACAAGCAAACAAACTTATAAATATCTATTCACCTTGTCTTTTTTAGTAGGGTGTTACTCTCTCCTTGTTTTCAGTACCTGGTAGCAAAGTTACCTAAAACAAATATATCACTGCAGGAAATGTTGTTTCCAATTATTTCAAGATGTGCAGAGCCTATCAATGACATATCCAGCTCTAAAATCATATTTATAGCCCGAGTTTTACACATTTCAAGAGATGCCTTAATGTGAAATTCAAATAAACTGGTAACTCCCACATACATATTAACTACTTTTCTGTTTTTATCCTGAATGCAGTCCCAAAAGATAAAACATCTACAGTCTAAGGGCTTGGAGAATTCTTTTTTTAACATGTAGGAAAAAATGCTCCTGCAAATTTACAGAAATTCCTGAAGTCTGGGAAGTCTGAATTGGACTGCTGTTAGTTGTGGCTTAAAACGGTTTTATTCTATAAATGGACCCAGTGTGCCCTTCTTGTCATTTTTCTGGCATCTCAATAGCACACAGGAAAGTTCTTGTTTTTCCAGCAATGTCTGCTTAGTAAGGTCTAAGTAGGTCAGGGCAAGAAGCAAAAAGCTTTTCTTTCAGTGAGAAATTAAAAACTCAGAACTTCGTTTATATTTAAAGCAGCTTTCACTTCTTGCTGGTTGTCAAACAGGGAACGAGTAGCAGATCCCTTGCTCCCAGATGTCTGCTCACAGATCCTGAAGAGGAAACAAACCCTCGGCATTCAAACTGTAAATTTTCTGGGATATTTTGTCCTAAATTGCCCAGGAGATATGGAAGACATGGCCAAGGATTGTCATATTTTACCCTGGCTGCTAATGAGCAGTTAGTTCTAATTCACAGTCCTCCTCTGACAGAGACAGTAACGTGGCTTTGTGCAATTTTCAAGTACAGACTGGAGTAAGCACAGTGCATTTGAAAAAGAAAAAAGGAAAGAACTGGTGGGAGGATTGGAATTAGATTTAGAGAAAACAGGAAGATGATCCAGTTCTGATTTTCCCAAAGCCTCACAAATTGGACTACAGAGGGTCTCCCCAAAATCACCCCATATAGGAAAAACAGTGAATTATAGCTAAATATACCTTTATTTACCAAATATTCATTACGAAAATTTACAAACTGTTTACAAAATATTACCTATGTGTTGGTCACCTCTTTATAAAAATTTGTAATTAATATCTTGTACATGTAGGTACATTTAGCTACAATTTCCCATTTTCCCTATGGAGGGCAACTTTAGGGATATCTTATAGCGTCTAGAAGTGTCAGAGGGTACAGATGACATTTGTGCTTGTCCTTTTGCAAGGGATAAAGCTTCTGCTGATCTGAACTTTCAATTAAAGCCAGGATCCAATGATAAAGATTTTAATAGTGACATTTAAACCCCATTATTTATGCTAACATGTATAGCACAGATGGTAATTGGGATCTCCCCCTTCCTTTGAGTTCTAGATAAAATTTCCTGGGTCTGGCCAAGTCCAAAGCTTACCCTTAGCTAATTTCCACATCCACAAATGTCTTTACTTCACTAGGCATCAATTTTAACCCAAAGCAAACATTTTATCAATTTCTCCTACCCCGTCCCACCCCCCAAAAAATTCACTCAAAGAGAATATTCACATGATTAGTAGAACTGACTGAAGTTTCATTGTCAAGGGTACCTGTGAGAAAAAGTCAGCTCTCACCTCATTCCACAAACAACTTAAAACACCTGTCATTACCTCCCTGCACTCTCAAGGCATCTCTGGCCCCTGCCACCGGGCAAAGTGGGCCTGTAGGATCAAGGTCATGACCAGGGGACAGAGATAAAAGTGTACCCTGCCACAGGCTGTGAAGCAGATGACAAGTGGCACCAGGTAAGACTGTTAGACCCAACAGAGCTCCATCCTCATGAGTCTTAATTCTCTGAAGCCTGGGCCTTACACTACCTTCACCTTGCAGTATGAGACCAGATCTTTTGTGGCATAGGATAGGAAATCCCTTGGGAATGCTAAGAAATAAAATTAAACAGAATACGTTTAGGTAAGCCAGGAGACTGGACCCACTCCCCTGACTCATTCCACACGGTCTCAGACGATCATGGCCTGATGAAGAAAGATCACTTTCATATAACACAAAATGGTTTTCTGGGGTGGAGTTCAAACACAACCCTTTAAGAAGTAAATTCCACAAGTATTAACTACATCTTCAGGAAAGATATAAATGAGAAAAAGGGCCAACACACACACACAGCTTTATAAGGAGGGGAAATGGTAAGAAATTAACCAGAAAAACTACCTGACCATGATTCTGATTTCACAGAAGGAAGGAAGGATCTTTTCCTTATCACTATTGCCTAAGACCAATTTCTTGATCATTGAAATAAATATTTTTAAATTTAAAATTAATCTTCCTGGTTACGCATATTGTATGAACTACCAGATACTGGATTATTTCAAATTCTTAATTACTTGTATTTTCCCCTGTGGGAAGGATTTGGAAAGAATCCCTTTTAGAAAGTAAGCCATTTGGACAAGAAAATAATTATTAACACACTAAAGTCAGTATGTATACTTAAGAGAATCTTGTAACCTTGATTTAAGTGCTAAGCTAAATATCATCATATTTCGGTACTTGAGAGCCAAGGCCCCAGAAAAGCAAACTGAAATGAATGAAGTTCTTTTATTAATTTTCTAGTACAAGCAGTTTAAATATCACACTGCAATGTAATTTAAATCAGAACAGATGGAAATGCAGCATTCTTAGATAGACTCCTGCACGTTCTTCCAGGATTCAGAAGTCTCTTCTTTAAGCCTGGAAGCCTATCTTAATGTGCCCCATGGAGCGTCCAGGAAAGAAGCAGCCAACATCTGTTTCTACTCCTGCACTGTCCGCCCCCTGATCAGACTCATTCATGGTGAGTAAAGACAAAGGCATTTTTTTTTTTTTTTACTTGAGCATCTTGGCTGCTGAAACTTACCTTTCTGGTATTCCCCATTCAGGCCAGAAATGCTTTTGTTGATTTTTCAGGCTGCTCGGCAGTCACTCAGTAACTCCCAGACACCAGCCTATGTAATTACTTCGAACTTGAGGGCCATAAACTACTCACGGCTTTCCAGTTGCCTGTGGCTCCCAACGGCTATTTTCACTGATGTTTCCACCCCTCCTTCTTATTTTAGCCATGACTTGAAAGATTTGTGGGATAATATTCTGTTGTAGGCAGACCAATGATCCACCTGTGAATATCTTACTACATGGCAAAAGAGACTTTGAAAATGTGATAAAGTTGGTAATCCATTGATTTTGTATCAGTATCGCACACATTGGAGGCTTGCTTTTCCATTGTTGTGACACTTGTGAAACCAAGAAGAATGTTCTTCAATCTCCCTCATATTAACCTGAAATTTTTTTTTAAGTGATAAATGTTATGCAGAGAGGTTATCCTGGATTATCAAAGTAGGCCCGGCCTAATCATGTGAACACTTAAAAGCAGAAATATTTCACCAGCTGGAGTCAACATGCAGAGAGATGCAATAAAAGATAAAAGAGGCAGGGCAGCGCCTGTGGCTCAAAAGGGTAGGGTGCCAGTCCCATGTACCGGAGGTAATGGGTTCAAACCCAGCCCAGCCAAAAACTGAAAAAAAAAAAGATAAAAGAGGCAGAAGAGGGAGTCAGGGAGATTAGAACGTCAGGAGGGTGCAACCCACTATTGCTGGCTTTGCAGGCAGAGGCAGCCAAGAGCCAGGGAATGCAGTCTCCAACAGCTGAGAACCCCCAGGGCCAACAAACAGGAAACAAAAACCTTCATCCTGCAACCACATGGAACTGAATTCTACCAACAACTTGAAGGAGCCTGGAACTGAATGCTTTCCCAACCCCTCCAGGCTCCTCCAGATAATATCTAGGTCACCCACCACCTGGATTTTAGACTCCGGCACCCAGAGAAGAGAAACCAGCTGAGCCTACCAGACATAACTCACCCTACAAAACTGTGAAGTAATAAATCTGTGCTGTTTGTGGTAATTTATTTACAACATCAATACAAAACCAATACCAATTCTGTTACCTGGAGTGGGGTGCTACTGTAACAAATACCCAAACACGGGGAAACAGCTTTGAAATCAAGCAGTGAATGGTGGTGTAAAGAATGTCGAGAAACATAGTAGAAAAGGCTTGATCACCTTGAATGTGCTATTCGTAGAAATGCAGACTTGAACAATGCTTCTGATAAGGGAAACTTCAGGACGGAGAATCCTTGTTCTAAAGGGGCAGAAAACTTGGAGATAGGGTGTCCTGCAGTTACATTGAAGGCAGAACTTGGCTCGACGCCTGTGGCTCAAGCGGCTAAGATGCCAGCCACATACACCTAAGGTGGCGGGTTCGAATCCAGCCCGGACCCACCAAACAACAATAATGGCTGCAACCAAAAAAAAAAAAAAAAAAATAGCCTGGCGTTGTGGCGAGCACCTGTGGTCCCAGCTACTTGGGAGGTGGAGGCAGGAGACTCGCTTGAGCCCAGGAGTTGGAGGTTGCTATAAGCAGTGAAGCCACAGCACTCTACCCAGGATGACAGCTTGAGGCTCTGTCTCAAAAAAAAAAAGAAGGCAGAACTTATAAGTGCAAAACCTGGCGATTTAGCTGAGGAAATTTCCACCAACATATTGAAAGGTGTAAACTGGTTTTTTATGCTGCTTGCAGTAAAATGCAAATTAACAGAGATACATTGAGGAAAGAACTTTTAAAAAGGAGCCAGTCAGGTACTTCGTGATTTTAGAAATCCTATACCTACATAAATAGAAAAAGATTAAGAGATTCACAGCCAGGGAAGCATGTTATAGAGAAAGAACCTAGGGTGTGACCACCTGTGCAAAACATTTTGCAATTGCCTTAGAAAACTCAGAAGGTCAGAACATTAAGTCACACAAAAGGTGACTTGACAAGATGAAAGGGGTGACTCATCCATCTCCTCAGCCAACTCTGCATAAGCCATACATAGAGATAGGATTATCTAGGAACAGATCTGCGTGCAAGGTAAATCTCCGTGACATACATGGGGAGCTCATAAAGTTCTTGAGAATATTAAGACAGTAGCAATGCTGCCAGCTAGGATTGAAAGAGGCAAAGACAGTACAAAATTTTAAAAAGCTGTTCAAAATTTTGATCAGTTCATCAAAATTCTACGGGCAGAAAACAGGCTGCTATTGTCTCAACATTGGTATGCCCTCAATTTTATATGTTTCTATCCAAACCCCTCAGGTTACAGCGTTAGATGTTGGGCCCTTTGGGGAGGGGAGCGGGATTGGTGCCCTTGTTAAAGAGGGCCTCTCACCATTGAGAAGGCAGCACACAGGTGCCATCTATGGGGAACAGACTTTCGCCAGACACCAAATCTGGGGGGCCTCAACCTTGGATTTCCCACCAAGGGAAAAAAGTCTTCATTTAATAGTTTATAACTGCCCAGCTTATGGTATTTTTGTTATATTAGCCACCATGGACTAAGACATGGGCTGCTCAACTACTCAGCAGCAATTGTGTCTCACCTTCCACAAATAGGGGAGCATGACTCAGAGGAGGGACCCAAGAGCACTGTGGGTGGGGCCAAGAGGCAAATCAAAGCAAGAGGGCTTTGATTTTTTTCCCCCAGACCTTGAAATCTTTCTTTTTTTAATTTCTTATAGCATGACTGTGTACATTAATGCAATCATGGGGTACAGTGTGCTGTTTTCATATACATTTTGAAATACTCTCATCAAACTGGTTAACACAGACCTTGAAATCTAATGGAGTTTGCCTCTCTGTAGTTCAAAACAGCTTGGAACCAATGACTCCTTTTACCCTTCCATTTTCTTCCTTTGTGTTCCCTAATGTCTACAAGTGTTAGTCTATGTCTATCACACCATTGTATGTTGGGAGCAGATAACATGTTTCTTTAGTTCCACAGGTCCAAGGATTGAGAGGAGTTCTGCTTTGGGAAGAATTACACCTAGAGTCCCAATGATGCATAACGTAGATTACTTAGGTGGTTAGATTTAGGCAAGTTGGTAAAATTGAGATGAGATGTTGAATTTAAATTGATGCTGTAATGGGATGAGATTTGGGGAGATCATTGGATGAGATGAATGTATTCTCTATATGGGATGGATATGCATCTCTGGGGAAAGGAGAGGGACTGCAAAATCATGACCCCTCTCCACCAAAGATCTCCATGTCCTAATTCCCAAAATAATGTTACTTTGGATGGCAAAAGGAAAGGGACTTCACCATTGGGATTATGGAACATTATAATAGGGATATTATCCTAAAGCATTCAGTTGGGCCAAATATAATCCCTTGAGTCCCTAAAAATAGGAGAGTATATCAAAAGAGTTCATTAGACAGATGCATCAGGGAAGAAGGCACAAAATGAGACTAAAGGATTGGGCAGAGAGCTCCTAAGAATGGGAAGGACGGGAACTACAAATGTTGCCCACCATAAAAAGAGGTACTACTGCCCACCATAAAGAGGACTACAAGCCAGAGAATGCAGCTGGCCTCCAGAAGCAGAACTACAAATGTTGCCCACCATAAAAAGAGGTACTACTGCCCGCCATAAAGAGGACTACAAGCCAGAGAATGCAAGTGGACTCCAGAAGCAGAAAACAACAGCCACCTACCCATCCCCAGCCAACAGCCAACAAGGATTGAGAATCTCAGTCCTTCAATCATATGGACCTTAATTCTACCGACATCCTGAAGGAGACAGCAAGTACATTTTCCTTCAGAACTTCCAGGCAAGATCTCAGGCCAGCCAACTACTTGATTTCAGCCTGGTGGTGCCCTGAGCCCTATCAGACTTCTCACCTATATAACTGTGTACTCATAAGTTTATGTTATTTTAAGCTGCTAAGTGTTTGTGATAATTTGTTACCACAGCAGTAAACAACTAATACCTATTCACTTTCATAATTCATCAAATCTGGGGATGCCTCAATCCTCTTATCCTTATTAAAAAGATTATATCCTTTCTGTCTTTCTAATAGTCTAGTAATAATAATCTCATACCTCCTTCATGTAAATTATAATTAAAAGATCGTTCTAAATGACTTTGTCTTTCACAGAAGCAATTTCAAATATTTATCTTACACCTTTTGCTGAATGTTGGAATGGTCTCTATTATTTGCTACTCTTTATAGGATAATCAATCCACAGATTCAAGATCTAAAATGTACTTTTCCAAAATTGGGCCAAATCAAAAAGTATGTAGTACACTCATGAGTTTCTCCCTTGAATCACGAATGGTGAATGTGAGTTCCAGAAAATCAAAGTGATGTGCTGAAGGGGAGCTCTCAGCTAAATCAAGAGACCTGAATTCTAAGTTTAGTTCTGTCATTAAAGAGTCAGGAAGCCTCTCTGGAGGAAACCAGTTAACCTCTACGGATCACATTTTCTTCCTTTTTATAATAAAAGGGATGGAAAGTCAGAAAGGCTTCCATGATGAAGTACTGCTTGGTTGAAGCCTGGAAGACTGGTAGCATTAATGAGGCAATTGGGTAGGTGCACTAAAGGAGAAGATCAATTCAGAAGACTCAGCACATCCTGTTTTACACCACCTGCTACAACATTACTCACCTGGTGAATTTAGTGAACAAAGAAAAAGCACAGCCAGAGCAAATAGCATGGCCTGCAAAGGGGCCTAGAAGAATGCGCACCATTTGCTGGCAGTGTTACCACTGGAGAATGCTAACAGGTGAGGGCTTAGGGAATAGTGTTTAAAGGCACAGACTTTGTTGCCAAATCTCTTAACTTTAAGTCTTGGCTCTGCCACTTACTATCTGTGTGTTTTCTCTAGATGCCTCAGTTTTCTCATCTGTAAAATATGTGCATTGCTTAGGACAGATCTTGGCATTGTGCATTATATAAATTAGCAAGTACTATATAAATATTCACCATTTGGCTCGGCGCCTGTGGCTCAAGCGGCTAAAGCACCAGTCACATACACCTAAGGTGGGGGGTTTGAATCCAGCTCCAGCCCGCCAAAACAACAATGACGGCTGCAACCAAAAAATAGCCAGGCACTGTGGCAGGTGCCTGTGGTCCCAGCTACTTGGGAGGCCGAGGCAGGAGATTTACTTGAGCCCAGGAGTTGGAGGTTGCTGTGAGCTGCGATGCCACAGCACTCTACCCAGGGTGACAACTTGAGGCTCTGTCTCAAAAAAAAAAAAAAATTCACCATTTATACTGTTATAAACAGAATTGTGACCCCCTATTATGCTGAAGCCTAACTGTCAATGTGATGCTATTTGCAGATAAGGCCTTTGGGATGTAATTAGATTTATGATGTCATGAGGGTGGGGCCTAGTGACAGGATTCGCATCCATGTAAGAAGAGACACCAGAGATTTTGAGAATCCTGTCAAAAGGCAGGTGGCCGTCTTCAAGGGAGAAAGAGCACCCCCACCAGGTTCTGGCTATGCTGGCACCCTAATCTCAGACTTCTAGCCTCCAGATCTGTGAAAAATATTTATTCCTGTTGTTTAAGTCATCCAGTCTATGGTACTTTGTTATGGCCAAATATAATTACCAATATAATTGTTTACTTTATTTTATTTTATTTTCCAATATAATTATTAAGAAAAAATTTACTCTTTGCTTTGGAGCTCCTGTTTTACTCAACTTTTGTATAATGAGAGAATACTAATGCATCCTTTCATAAATAAAAATAAATTAAATCAAAACAAGAAAACAAAAAGTCTACAATAACTCATCTCTCCAACTTTAGAACTTGACCAATTGCAGGTTGAATGAGCTATCAATTAAAGACATCAACAAACAAGTTCCATCAATCCTCACTCCCACTTTGTAAGAGGTCTCATTGATCCACTCATCAACTTTGAAGTAATCAAATTAACAAGTATTACAGTTAAAAGGTCCTTAAGAATAATATCAGAAATTTTTAAAAGTATAAAAATGCTGCTCTTCTGATGACATTTAAATACACATAAAGTTCGGCAACTACTTTAAAGAATGATTTTATAAAAGTGATTCATAAAATTCACAAAATTCAGACCTTGAAAATCATCTATAAAATTACCAACACATTAACATTTCTGAGAGAAAATACTTAAAGATAAATGATAAGTTTCCAAATTGAATATCTCTTTTAAAAGAACAACTGTATGCCTATTATTAAAATATAATTAATGATTCCTTGGACTTACAATTGAGTGGGTAAGACAGATATTAGTCACATAATCAAACACATTAGTATATAATCATAAGCAATAACGTGGAGTTTACTTTGTCTACGCCCTCTAAGAAATTTCTCCATAGGACTTTCTAGCTATCGCATTAATCTCACATGCTTGGACTCTACATCAGCTTTTCCATCAGCCTTTCCATCTACTCTGATATGTTGGGTAGATCCCATAGATTTCTGGTCCCTTTGAATATTAAAAGGAAAAAGAAGATAAAGAAGTATACAAAATACAGAAATTACAATATAAGGCACAAATTACTGGCCTGAAAATTAGTTGATTCCAAACTCAGTCACTAACCGAGTGAATTTTCAAAATTTTTAAAGCTCTCTATGACTGGGTGGTGCCATAGACATTCTTTTTTTTTTTTTTTTGAGACAGAGCCTCAAGCTATCCCCCTGCGTAGAGTGCCGTAGCATAGCTCACATCAATGTCCAACTCCTGGGCTCAAGCAAGTCTCCTGCCTCCGCCTGCCAAGTAGCTGGGACCATAGGCGCCCGCCACAATGCCTGGCTATTTTTTTTTCGGTTGCAGCCATCATTGTTGTTTGGCAGGCTGGATTCGAACCCGCCACCTTAGGTGTATGTGACTGGCGCCTTAGCCACTTGAGCCACAGGCGCCAAGCTGCCATAGACATTCTTGTAGAATTTTTCAAATTTAAAATCATGTGATAAGTATATTTCTAATCCAAACATTATTTTAGATCCTAAGAATTTGTTACTATGTAACAAATAAAACTTCACGTCTTCCAGAAGGGAAAAGGGATTTAAAATTATGTATAAAAAATGTATCCAAATAAGTAATATGCAAAAAAATTATGAGACTGCAATAGGCTGAGCTTTAAGAAATATATAATAAAGAATGTTCCATGTAATTAATAATGTACAAGTTTAGATGTGGCCAGAAGGATGGTTAAACAGCAGGAAGTTTAAATCTTTTTCTCAGGAGATCTTAAATACAAAGCATATTCCCCAAAGTGGTGGGAAAGTTTAAGAGAAGAGGGTTGGGATGAAATATAAGGCATACTTTAGCCCTGTGAACATTACTGGAAACGCTTTCTTTATACCTAAAGTATTTTCCATAGAGGAAGATTGCTTTTTAATTATCCACAGACATATATTATTAAAACTCTATCTTTGAGTCATAATAATAATTCATGCTCAAAATCCTAGAAAGTAAAAGCAGGATGAGAATTTATGACTATTTGAGAACTCCTCTCAGTAGGTCATTGAGACTACATCAAAAGGCATTTACTTTGTTCATATGTAATGTACTTTATTATTAGGGCTGATTCACGCTCACTATGATTCTCAAGGGAGATGAACCACATTAATCTAATTATGAAAGTTTCACAGCACTCTCAGCAGAAAGTTATTTACCAAACCTCAATTATTTTTAGACACTCTGCCTTCGAATTTAATTTAAAATGTGATTAACTTCCCCTTTCTGTTATCTAAACTGAAGTAAGGGCATTGTTTAAGCTTATTAAAAGACAAAAGAATACTTTTATTAGTTTTTGTTTCCTCATGTCACTGAAATTTAACAATAAAATGTTTCATACTTTTCTTTATAACTGATGATATTATTCTGTGAACTAACCCAGCCTTCATATTGGACAATCTTGAACCCAATACGGTACAAAGTTTAAGTGGTTTTATTTTTTTCCCAATCAATACTTTTAAGTAAATTTTGTTGAATCTCCCTTTCCTGGTCCTTAATGATATGTTGGGTCGATCCCATAGATTTATGGTCCCTTTGAATATTAAAAAATCTAGTCCAGGCCAAGTGTGGTGGCTCACACCTGTAATCCTAACACTCTGGGAGTCTGAGGGGGGTGGATTTCTGGAGCTCACAAGTTCAAGACTAGCCTGAGCAAGAGCAAGACACCATTTCTACTAAAAATAGAAAAACTAGCCAGAAATTCTGGTGGATACATGTAGTCCCAGCTACTCAGGAGACTCAAGGTGAAGAATTGCTCAAGCCCAAGAGGTTGAAGTTGCTGTGAGCTATGATGCCACCATGGTACACCCCGGTACCAGGGCAACAGAGTGAGATTTGCCCCCCAAATTGCAGTCCAATCTAGACCAGTTTGATATTTTAAATCTCATGCAGTATCCATATCCTCACCTTTCAAAGCACTGGCCAAACCTGAAGTCCATGGAGGTGCCTGACTGTGGCCTGTTCTTTCAGTCCTTTAAGGGATGGGAAGAGAAATATGACATGGAGGAAATGGAAATAGTGGCCAAGACCAAAACCGTTAGTGCCTGTCACATTTCCACATGTCCCTCTACATTTCCTTGCCCATAAGCATTGAGGGCAACGGTGTATCTTAATTCCTCCCAGGCCTGTCTGGATGAAAACGTAAGACTCGACCTCCATGTGAGCTGGATTTAGCCTGCATCCTGGGGTGAGCTGGATTTAGCCTGCGTCCTGGGGTGGCCACTGGAGGGGAAGCATGTAGGAGAGCTGCCAGGCCCTCAAATGGTGACATGAAGGGGTGTGCATCTGGGTTTTGCTAAGTCACTGAGAATTCAGCATTTGTCATAGGTCCTTAAATATGAAACGCCCAAGTTTGAATCAAAAGGTTAGTTTATTATATCTCAAACATACATAAAACAGCACAATTAACCAAAGTTTGCACCTTAACTAGTGACAGAGTCTTGTCATCCTTACAGTAGTGTGTGTATGCCAGCAGTGAAGAATCTGGAGAGTGAGTAGCAATTAAATCTCAAAAGACATTTTCTACAGCTTGGTGAGAATTGAATATTTTTCCTTGCAAGAAGTGATCCAAAACATGGAAGAAGTGGAAGTAATTTGGCTCAAGCACTGGTGATACAGTGGATGACAAAGAGTCCAAATTCTATAGTTTTGAGAAGCTTTGTTCATGCACCATGAGGTTGAGCATTGCCTTACAAGAAGATTGGCCTGGCTCAGCGCATGTAGCACAGTGGTTATGGCGCCAGCCACGTACACCAAAGGTAGCGGGTTTGAACTAGCCCAGGCCAGCTAAAACAACTGCAACAACAAAAAAAGAAAAGCCGGGCACTATGGTGGGAAGCTGAGGCAAGAGAATCACTTAAGCCCAAGAGTTTGAAGTTGCTGTGAGCTGTGACGCCACAGGACTATATTGAGGGTGACATAATAAGACACTGTCTCAAGAAAAAAAATAAAAAAAACAGAAGATTGGCCTGTCTCTGTGGACCAGTTTTGGCTGCTTAATCACAAGTATCCTCATCATTCATCTGATTGGTTGCAGCAGACATCTGCTATAATCAACTGACCAGGCTTCACGAAGCTATAGTGGATGATACCAGCACCAAACCAACAAACAGACACCATTACCTTTTTTTGGATGGATATTCAGTTTGGGACTATGTTTCAGCACTTTGTCTTTATCTAACCATTGTGCCGAAACGCATGATTGTCAGAATCCATTTTTCATCGTGCATAAAAATGCAGTGTAGAAATTGCTCACCTTTATGTTTTGACAGCAAAGAAAATCGAGTTTTGAGATGATTTCTTTCCTGCTGTTCATTTAATTTACATGGAATCCATGTACCTGGCTTCCTTACCTTGCCAATTTGTTTCGAACAGTCCAATATTGTTGGAATAGTAACATCAAACCTTGCTGCTAATTCACACGTAAGTTGAGACGGATTCGCTTCCACTACAGTTTTCAGCCCATCATCATCCACCTTGGTCTCAGGTCACCCACATGGCTCATATTCAAGACTAAAATCCCCATAACAGGACTTCTCAAACCCTTGACCAACTGTTTGTTCATTAGCCACATCCTTCGCAAACACTTCATTGATATTTTGAGCTATCTGCACTGCATTGGGTTCACATGGATCTCATAGTTGAAAATAACATGATTATTTGACTTATCCATGGATTCACAAAAATTACTCTAAAAAAAATTTGAAAGATAAGCACAATCTAAAAAATGCATCTGAAAGAATGGGGATGTACCTTCACAACAAAAAAAGAAGGGCTAAAGTAAAATGTCAGAGACACCTGCTATCCTGAGTACTTAAGGAAATTGGGTAATTACTACTTAATAACTGCAATATCACAACATAATCTATCTCATCCCAGTTAACACAGAGACAGACTGGGAGGTGAGGCACAGGAGAAAAATCAGTAGGCTAGACTGGAGATCTCGGACCAGAGAAAGGAAGAAGAAAGAGGGAATGATTGTACGACAGGAAAACAAACTGATGTGAGCTTCCGTATAGGCAAGTGAGAAGGAGCCAGGAAAGAGAGAAACCGGCAATGTAAGGAAGGGAGGAGCTGATATAGGGATCCATTTACATGAGGAGAAGGACAGATTAAGGACACGAATGAAGACATAAGTTTGAGAGGGAGTCTTTTCTCAAAGACAAGAACAAAGGAAAGTAAAATGGGAGAAGAAACAAATTAGAGCGGATAAATGATTAAAAGTTGCAGAAAACCTAATAAGCAACAAAACGGGCCATTTCCCCCACTTTCTGATAGAAATGTAATCAAAGGAATTTCCAAATGACTGAGCTTGTATTAATCTCCCACGCACTTAAATTTGTTCAACTGTATCCCCACAGACCACATTTAATACCTATCCTTAATTTGTGCTAAGCCTGATGATATCTTCCACATCTTACATGCTTTTAATGCAATTCTAGGCAGAGTCATTCATGCCTAGCAATATCATAAATTCAGACTGGGAATTGCTGAAGTATGAGAAAGCTCGCCAACCTGAACTTAATGGAAGGCCAACAGCACTACACACAGGTTTGTAGAAAGGCAGTTTGTTTGAATTGAGCATCAAATAGAAGGAAAAGATATAGAGCATTGGGAAAAAAGTGGGTGGAAAAATATAACCTACAGAAATAGCTTTCTTGCTTTATATTAAAGACACAGGAAGAAAATAAGAATGAATAGAGGGAAGAAGGAAAAAGTACCAGTTCTAAAATTTTGTTAAATTATAAGTTACTCTTCCTTTCTATTTTGACTCTCTCCCATGATGTTCCTAAACCCATAATGATCAGGCCAATGGCTATGTGGGCATTCAAACTTACTGCTCCAAATAAGTCCGTCAATATATTTGGAAATAGTCATTTCTTTTCTATGTGACAGTCTCACTCTTTAAAAACAGGTGACAGTTCTTATGTCAATTGTTTCTTCAGCATCCATTCATGGATAGCCTTCAAGGGAATATGTGAAGGCACTCAAATTCTGTGCAAACTTTTGTGTGCTGTGCATTACTTTGATAGTAAAAATATCTAGTTTTTTTCAGATCTTCCCTGAAGCCTTAAAAAAATGTTGAAAAATATCAATCTCTAGAACAGCATCCAAACTCAAGGACCATTGTTCATGACGTGACATCAAGCCTACCTCTTACTTGTGGCCCCTACATCAGGTCTTCAGGTGAGTGAGCTCTCTTCACCTTACACATTTATTTATTCATTCTTTCGACATACATTCACTGAGCATTTTCATGTTGCAGATTTGAGAATAGGGCCTGAGCATGCAGATCAAATAGTCTCCTCACTAAGGTATTTTCAAGCTCTTATGAGAACTCCTCTCTCAAGCAGTTGGCTTGGTATTTCAGGCATTGAAGAAAAGTGTTGGAATAGGGGGAGAGAAATAGCCATTAGGGGTTAGGAACAAAAAGGGATTGAACATAACATCCAAAGAGATTTTTTAACACATGAAGCCCATAAGGGAGTGATGGGCAGGGGAGGTGAAAGTCAAACAGAAGCAGGATCCAAAGCTCAGCTGACTTGATGGAGCAAATGGCTTCAAGGGAATAAACAAGAAATGGAGCTGGGAGGAAGTCTCTGGAAGACCCGTACATAGAGCCACACTGCTGTCTACACAGCCTCTAGTGGTACCAGTGGCAGAGAGCAGTCAGGCCTCCAAGAAACATCAAGAGAGCTTGGGATACTGCAGTCTGAGAGTCCTGGAAGGCTTTACAATAGTGGTCACATAGAAGCTGACCCTTCAAAGAGGAGCAGAACTTGGTCAAATGGACAAAAAGGAGGGTAGGACATTCCATAGAAGGGAACATTCAATGCAAAGGCCCAGAGTCATGATACGGCATATTGTGGGGAGCAAAACGCTTGCAGCAAATTATTTAGAGATTGTGACTAATATCCTCTCTAAATATATATCATAGCTACTTGACATTCCAAAAGAAAATTAGAAATGCAATTCAGAATTTAGAGCAGGAAAAACTGGAGTTTTCTAGACCTAGCCCCCCTTTTTTTATAGACCAACTAACTAAAGTTTGAGGGGAATATTTGTCTCACCAGAGCAGATCAGGGGAAAAGTCAACCCTGAGTTTCTTGTCCACCCGTCCCAGCATTGGACACAGCCAGCTCTGAGACCAGGTCCAAACCATCTGTCCTCGTATCAAAACTAGAGCAATTGGAGAGGGGAAAAAAAAAAATACCTTCCAGTGACCATAAAGTCAGAGGGTAGCTGGGAAAATAGTAATTTTTCACTTTAATGGTTTATAATACTGAACAGTTTGGGGAATTCTAATAAGAAAATAAAGGAGCGAGGACATGAACAGAGTCAGGTAATCCTGTCATCTCTGTCTGTACCTGATGCATAGTCAGGGGTGTGTTGGCAGATGATGGAGAGCTCATTTATAGAATTTTCCAGTTTCTGTCCTGTAAATATTCCCTGTGTAGCCAGTCAAGCTACCACTGTGATACAATGGAGATAGCAACAATCGGCTCTCCAAAGTCAGCACAAACTGGTTCAAATGCACCAATGCTAGTACGTCTCAATTAGCCTCCAATGACTCCAACAACCACCCACAGGGCCTTCAACCTCCTCTGGCTTCAGTCAATGACTGAGCCAGGGCTGCCCATTCCAGGCAGACAAGATCAAATACTATAGTTAATCTATCTAGCTAAGAGTGCTGCACTTCACAGAAGAATATAAAGCATCTAAACCTTCCCTTCCTACCACGATAGCCCTCTCCTCCCTACTTCAGCTAACTAGCGTGGACTTGACTTTGGTCTAGACAGTGCTGGTGTCCACCCCACTTCCAGAAACAAGCGTGACAAAAACGTTGGCCAGAACCAATGGAAAGATCTCTTTTGGAGTATTTAAATCATCTATAAAATCATCTATCCCTGCTTCTGAAATCATGTTGAAATCAGGTAGAGGGAAGTCCAGCAGCAGTCACCCAGAAATCACGTCCACTGCAAAACCGCAAGAAAACTGAATGATGGGAGGAGCCTGGTGACATTCAGAAACAACCAATAGAAAGGCAGAGGCTCCTTCACTACTATTAACATCACTGGTGGCCTTAGTGCTGCTGAAGATGGGTAAAAGCTCTGGGAAAAGAACTAATCTGGTATCTCTCTTCAGACCTGAGCCATTTGTTCCCCAGCCATGCTAAAGTGGATATTTGAATGGGAATATGCCTTTAGGGAAAGGCATTCTGGGGCTAGTAGCTGGTAGCTTCCTCTGCAGGCATAACCAATTAATCAGCCTATCTGGTGCTTCTGTAACACTCCCGGGAGGGTTTCTGGCTCTCCTTCCAGCTTCTCCCTTGCATTCTCACCTCCTAAGTTGACGTTTGAGTCAACCACGCCACCCTGGCAGCTCTCTGCTGACCCCTTCTGTTACCAAGTGGTAACGACTTACAGTGGCTCCGTGCTACCTATGAACAGGTATTAGAGATTACCCGAAATCCCTTGCTCACAGCCAGTCACTCCTCTGTTCTTTCCTTTCTGGTTTCTGCACACTTCTATGCACCAATAAGTCTACTTGCTTACACTTTGGTTTCGATTCAGAGACACCTGT
The DNA here is from genome assembly GCF_000181295.1 of Otolemur garnettii. Classification (NCBI taxonomy): domain Eukaryota; kingdom Metazoa; phylum Chordata; class Mammalia; order Primates; family Galagidae; genus Otolemur; species Otolemur garnettii. The sequence goes on from NW_003852430.1 coordinate 13,865,548, forward strand.
TTCTCCTGGATTTTTTCATAACTTTTAACATTTATCTGTGAGTCCTTTGTTAAATTTCCTCTTCTTTTATCTCACTAACAATGAACACCCACAAAGTGACAATTCTTCAAGGACATCTGGTTCTTCTTCCCCTATTCACTCATAATGGGAAATCATCACCTTACAAAGTTTCAAACAACAGGCTCAGTGAAGTCACAGAATTCCATTACAAGATCTAACATTTGATTTTCTCTACAGCCCTATGTTAGTCACTATTTCTTTTTTCATTATCCTCGGCTAGAGTTAGTAGGTTAGTAGGCTGGTCTGGCCCTGGCATTCTAATAACTAGATTATGAGACCCAGGCCTTTAAAGGGCAGACAATGGGTTTGTATCTCGCCAGAGTCTATTAGGCCAGGAGTGGAGGGCAATCCTAGCACTTTGGGAGGCCGAGACTGCTGGATTGCTTGAGCTCAGGAGTTTGAGAGCAGTCTAATCAAGAGTGAGACCCTGTCTCTACTAAAAATAGAAAAACTAGCCTGGCAGTGTGGCAGGCATCTGTAGGCCCAGCTCCTGGGGAGGCTGAGGCAAGAGGATCGCTGAAGCCTGAGAGTTTGAGGTTGCTGTGAGCTATGACACTACAGCACCCTATGTAGGGGGACCGAGTGAGAGTGAGACTGTCTCAAAAGCAAACAAACAAATAAATAACAGGTGGGTTGTATAGGTCTTTCTGAGAAAATTGAAATAGCGCTTCCCAAGTGGATGTCCAGGAAATTGTTTCTGGAAATTTATTAAAACTGAAAATATTAAAATTAATCACAACTAAAGAGCATATAAACCAAGTACACAAACAGAGACAATAGTACAAGTAGAGACATTGTCTTGATACGGACACTGGCAGAGGGTCTGCTTTGGCAGTTCCACGCTAGTTCACGGGACCATGAGTTGAGGCTTGCTAGCAAAACAGGAAGGTTCTGAACCTCCAGGATGCTGCTGGACTCACCAATATCAAGAACAGACTCGATGACTTCTTGAAGTTCCCATCTAGCAGTCTATAACTTTAGGGTTGTGAAGAATACTAGTAATCAAACACGGCAGCACTTAATGGCACTTGGATGAGAAGATAATGCAGTAACCATGGTGTTGTCACTAGCCTCCCAGCTTCACCCCTGCACAGCCCTATTAAAAATGAACAACGTCACAATTTATAAACCCACCCATATGCTAATTATTCTATTTTGTAAAGTGATGGAAAGATGCATAGTCTGCCAAGGTCTGTTCCAAACCAGATGATCTACTGAGGATTAATTTTTAAGCTTCTCCTCTCTAAATTCACCCATAATAATAAGATTTTGGTTCACCTAACTATAAATGCTGCAGCTGAGTATCTGGAAGCTGGATTTATCAAAATCCCTACCCAAGATCTTATCAAATACGTTGCCTACTTGTCTCAGATGTCTTTCCCAAAAGCAAATTAACATATACTCAGAGTCCACAATATAAGCAAATCCCCTCATTTCTACTTTAAATAATTGTCCTTCATTTTACCCTTTAAACTAATCTCAGAAATTTTCCACTTCTAATGAAAAGTATTTTTCTGTCACTGAATAAAAACCAGCTGACACAAATCAAATTTCGTGTTGCCAGTTTATCAACTAGATCCCTCTGAAGTAACCATGACTTGTTATGAGTAATGTAATATGCTTATTATAACACAGTTGTTAAAATGGCTTCATTACAGTGTTGTCAGCAAAGTCATTAAACACTGGATTTTATATATTCCAAGGAATGAGCAGCCTATTTTTGACTTTGAATGTGTCAGACATAATTTCACTTGTCATATTAATACATGCGCAGTATAAAGATCCATCACTGTACAGAAGTGGAAACATACTTTCAATTAAAGCTTAAGTTAAAACAATGAACATACATACTTACATTTAATGTAAGTATATATCAGAATTGAAGATAGAATGTAAGTAATATTACTGAAAAAATTAACAAATTCTTCAGCTCTCTTCTGTTTATACTGCAAACAAAAACTTTATTGTAAAATTTAGTCTGCCTCAATTATAAGTGGTTAGAAACCAGCACTGAATTAGTCTACATGTGTTTTGAACTCCCAGGTTTTCTATTTCAGGCAGCCAAAATCAAAAAACGAAAGACTCATAAACTCTTTTTGTAAACACATAATTCACTGCTTTGCATTAAAGACTAAACATAACGATTAGTCATTAATTTGTGGATGGTTCTTAACATTTCTTGGACGTCTACCAGCGTTCCTGCATTTAAAGCTCTGTAGGAAACCAGTATTTCTTCCACCTTGCCACTAGATGGCATAGATGGGGAGACCCAGTTTCGGCCTAAAAGTAGTTTCAACAAAACCCAAACACTAAATCCTTCTGGGTGTGGCACACATAGAGAAGTAAAGTTCATGTTACTTTGGGTCAAGGAAGATAAGAAGAAGTAATAAGGAATATTTCCTTATAGCAGAAGGAAACCTTAGGTTTTCCAGATGAAAACTTAGAATACTAGAATTTTATAATTTGGTGTGCATGGGAACAGGGAAGAAGACCAGCGGTGAAAGACAAAGTGTTTTTCTTGAAATTTATTTATTTATTGCGATGAAAAATATTATGACAGAATAGGGAAAGATTAAAACCCATGGCCCCTTTCCCTTTGGACTGAAATGTATATATACACACACAACTATTAGAAGGAACAACTTTTAGTTGCATTTGAATTGAAACCATCTGGTGACCTATTGAGCAATTTAGATGCCTTTAAATATAGCTTCTTATTTATAAATTTCCATGTTAATTTTCACTAAAACAATATTTTGACAGCTTTATTGAGGTTAAATCCATATACCACATAATTCAGCCATTTAAAGTGCACAATTCAACGCTCTCATACACAATCACTACATCTAATTTCAGAATGTCTTCATCCCCTTTAAAGAAGCCCCCTATCCACCAGCCGTCAGCACCCCTCTCCCCTACCCTCTGAGCGACCACTCATCTTGCTGGCATCTCTATAGAATTGCCTATTCTAGATATTTCATATAAATGGACTCATACACACGTGGCCTTTGTGAGTGGCTTCATGCATCTAGCATCACGTTTTCGAGGTTCATCCACGTCATAACATGTGTCAGATCATCAGTCTTTTCTATGGCTCAAAACATCCCATTGTTTGGATATACCACGTATGATGTATCCATTCATCAGCAGGTGAGCATTTAGGTATTTCCACCTTTTGGATGTTGTGAATAGTGTTACTATGAATATCGTCATGCGAGTGTCTATTTGAGTCTCTGTTTTCAAATTTGGGGGGTATACACCTAGGAATGGAATTGCTGGGTTACGGCCATTGCATGTCAAACTCACACAGTGGCTTAACCTGCAGATGCTCGAATGTTCCCATTTCTCCGTATTTCTTCTTGCCAGCACTTGCTGTCTTCTGGGGTTGGTTGTCTGTGTTTGTTTGTGTGTTTGTTTTATAGCTGTCCCAGAGAGTGTGGGAAGTGGTATTTCACTGTGGCTTTGATTTACATTTCCCTAACGCCTGGATTATGCTAAAGCATCTTTTCATGTGCTTATTGGCCACTTGTATATCCTTGGAAGAAATAGCTATTCACAGCCTTTACCCATTCGTTACTGGGATTTTGTCTTTTTATTATTGTGTTCTATCAGCTCTTTATGTATGTAGATATAAATCATCAGATGTATGATTTGAAAATATTCTCACCATAGTTTGGGTTATTCTTTAACTTTCTTAATGGCATCCTTTGCAGCATAAACTTTTTAAAAAAATGTATTGTCTAACCCAAAGTCCTAAGGAGTTACTAGTATGTTTTCTTTTGAGAATTTGATAGTTTCATCTCTGACATTAGGTTGATGATCCATTTTGAGCTAACTTTTGTACACAGTATAAGGCAGGGATCCAACTTTACTCTTTTGCATGTGGATATCCAGGCATCCCAGGATCCTTTGTTGAAAGACTGACTATTCTTGCCCAATGAATGAATTTTCTTGGTCCAAGTATATTTTATGTCTTAAAAAATTTGCAGGCTTTGAAAGCAAAATTTAGAAGTATTGCACCAGATGCTTTAGTGAGGCTCAAACATACAAAGTTTAATTATTTATACATTTCAAATAAGTTTGTGATTTCAACATAACACTATGCCTGGTCTCCATAGATACTCAGTCAAAAAAAAAAAAAAAAAGAATGACAAGTGAATGAAGACACACAAACCTCTTAAATTGATGTTTTCAAAAGCCAATTTATGCATCTTCATCTTCCCTTTGACTTCGTACATTATATATACAAGTTATAAAATTCTGATAACTCACAATCTATAATGCTGACAAATTTACTAAATTTTTATTTTATTTTATTTCTTGATAAAAATTAATACTATAAAGCAATTTGTTTAGAAGGCTACCTCTGTTGAAACAGCATCTGGCTAAGTGGTCAATTTGCTTGTTTTGTTTTGTTTTTCTCCATTTCTTATCAGTGCTATTTCTCAAATTTGACCCCAGTTGCTACCAGAAACAACTGTACACAACACACAAAATGCCTCATGAATTTCCTTAAGAAAAGTGATATACAGTGTGAGGATGACAACTACCACCCAGTACTGAGTATCATACCAGGCGTGTTTAAGTGTGTTGAAGTCACTGGCTGAGGCTGAAGCTATGGAACCTAGATTCAAACTCAGATCTGGGTAATTCCAAAAGCAATTGTGCTGGCCTTTCTATTGGGTCCTCTGGAGACAGTAGGGATTATATTAACTATCCCAGTGAGTACCTAAGACAGGTGTCCAGATTTATCAAATTTATAATTTGGATTATAAATCTAAATAATGGTAATACTGAGGGGTACATAAAACTTCCTATTTCAAAACATGTGCCCCACCTAATATCTTAATACAAACACACATACGACTGTAAACAGCATAGCAGAGTATAAGTCATGATAGCAGTCATTGGTTCTGGTATTCATTCACCGAATACTTAGAGGGCTGATTATGAACTAGACATTATCCTAAGCAGAGATATCAAACAGGACAAAATTCGTACAATTGTGTAACTTCTTACCTTCTTTGTAGTAGACAGACGTGGATAAGGAAACAGAAATTAAAAATAAAAGATCATTCCTGACATTAAAAAAAAAACTATGAAGAAAATTCAAAAGGATAATATAAAGGATTATGCGGGAAGGGGGCTCAGAGAGTCAGAAAACATCTCGGACATTCGCACTTACACCAAAAGGAGGAGATGGTGGCAGCTCCATCAAGATCTGGGGGAGAAAGGTCTCTGTAGAGGACACGGCAAGTGAAAACACTTGGAAATAAGAATGAGCTTTGGAGGAAAAGGCAGAACATAGTAAATGAGGGTGAAAGGGGTGGGAGATAAAGTCTGGGAAGGTTGGATCACATGAGCCTAGTGATTACCCTAGAGTCCAATTATTACTCTAATTATTGTGGGTAGACGGTAGAGGATTTTAGGCAGAGAAATAAGACAGCCAGTGTGCATGGTAAGAAGTGGTCCCATTCAGGGCGTACTGTAGAAATAGAACCAGGTGAATTTGCTGAAGTATCCTTTAAACCAGGTGATAAACTCATGATATCGGGTAAATTGTAATTCATATCTCTATTTTTGTAAAACAGAAGAGAAATTCTACATTTCATAACATGATTGAAAAATGAATCAAAAGAAAAACTGTTTCCCTTCTCTCTCTCCCCTCATCTCACCCCCATGGAGAATTTTACCATTGGTTTGCACATTCTAACGATTTTAGTCACGGCACGCCTCTGCTGGTAATGGTACTTAGTTTACGTGCTATGCACGGAAGGAAAGAGATATTCTTGTTCCTAGGGGGGGAAATCAACTATTTTACCATGTTTATCAAAGGACTTTTCATTTAAATGGTTGTATGTGTTCCTAGTGGCAGATGTATCTGGGGGTACCTGTCCCACCCACAGCTCTGTCTCTGAAAACTACCCTTACCTGTAATCTCACCCAAGGAACCAGCCCAGACCTCTGTGTTTGCACCGTGTCATTTCATTCCCGACCCCCAAGACACACGTGATTGAACCAGGATTGCCCATGGCTGGCTAGTTTGTGGGTAGATTAAAGGATTGATAGAACAAAGACAAAGAGAGCCCACCTGTGTTAGGTTCTGGAACCAAGTCACAAAGACAGAGCTCAAAACCATACAGTATTGAGGGGAGTGCCTGTGACTCAAAGGAGTAGGGTGCCGGTCCCATATGCTGGAGGTGGCAGGTTCAAACCCAACCCCAGCCAAAAAAAAAAAAAAAAAAAAAACCCATACCATATTGAGAAAAAACCAAGTACATACTTGGAGTTAGCGGGAACAGAAATTCGGCAGACTCAGAATTCAGCAATCTAATCCTTTGGGTGGGGGTGTCTTACAATGGGAATTTCTGGCTAAGACACTCCCTTATTCCATTTAACATAAAATGCCCTTTACAAATACTCAACTTTCACTTAACTTTTATTTTTTTGAGACAGAGTCTCACTCTGTTGCCCCAGGTTAGAATGCTGTGGTGAAGCGATCCTCCTGCCTCAGCTTCCCCAGCAGCTGAGACTACAGGCTCAGTTAAAATGTATACCAGTTAAAATGTATCACATTATTGTTTCTATCTTATTTAAATAAATATATTTATTTAGAGACAGAGTCTCACTCTGTGGCCCTGGGTAAAGTGCTATGGCATCACAGCTCACAGCTACCTCAAGGCCCAGCTATTTTTTAGTAGAGATGGGATCTCACTCTTACTCAGGCTGGTCTAGAACTCCTGAGCTCAGGTAATCCACCCGCCTCAGCCTCCCAGAGTGCTAGGCTTACAGGCCTGAGCCACCGCGCAGCCCACTTAACTCTTATTAGGAACAAGTCCGCTGCAATCCCTGGCTGTGAAGTGGCCACTGGTCGATATTGTTGACCCACTTACTGCCCTAACTTCCATTTCAAGGAAACAAAGATTCTGGCACAAAGTATGGATCTTTCCAGGTAATTCAAGACTATCAAGATCATAAAATGCTCTGTGAATCTAGGAAAGGGAAAAAGTTTAAAAATTATTACTCCTTTTTCCAAAAAGCCCTAACTGGTAGTCCACGGCACTAAAAACTGCCCACGACGGCCACCAAGCGGAGAGTGGAAACCACAAGGAAAGACATTTTTTTTCTGGCCAGTTTTATTTGAACCATCACTGATTTTCTAACTGAGATTAAAATGTGTTTGGTGATAAGACGTGTCCCTGAGAGGACACGTGCGTCATCACCTTGTGCTATGTCGTGAGGGAAAATAGAAAAGAAGATGTGAAGGGCTCTCACAGAAGTGTGTAGGAACCTGAGAAGGAAAGATGAGTCTGGAATGTGACAAAGCCCACAGATAAATATAGCGAAGTGTAGCAAAACTCAAAGTCTGGGAACTAAAGATCTAAAATAGAAACAACAGGCTGGGTGCAGGGGCTCCCTCCTGTAATCCTAACGCTCAGGGCGCCTGCGGTGGGTGGATCCACCGAGCTCAGGAGTCAAGACCAGCCTGAGCAAGAGCAAGACCCAAGATGGGCTCTCTACTAAAAAAGCAGAAAAACTACCCTGGTGTGGTGGCACGTGCCTACAGTTCCAGCTACTGGGGAGCCTGAAGCTGAGGCAAGACACTGGGCTTGAGGTAGCTGTGAGCTGTGATGCCATAGCACTTTACCCAGGGCCACAGAGTGAGACTCTGTCTCTAAATAAATATATTTATTTAAATAAGATAGAAACAATAATGTGATACATTTTTTGTATGTAATATATATATATACCATATACCCATGTTGTGTGTGTGTGTGTTTGTGTATACCTAATTGCTGTGATTAACTTTGGAAATGTCACTGGGGACATGAGTGGTTTGAGGGAATGTGGGCTTTATCTATAACCTCTGACTTTTTTTTTTTACAACAAGAACATACTCAATAATTACTTATATAATTAAACGTACTTTTATGTTTAAGAAAAATGTCAGCAGAGACTTGAAAACAAAAAATATATAAATAAAAGCTGCATTGTGAAAAAACTGTACTAATGTAAAAATAGTTATAAAAGGCAAGGGGGTGGTGTTATCCAGTTTGCCAACCCAAGAACCTATGGCATTCGTGGCTATAGGCTTACAAATATGTGCTACCGAATTCTGACACAAATTATTTGCAAGTCTCCACCATCAGGTGTTTCATTGAACTCAGAAGAGGTGAGATCTACCTAAATTCTGTCAACTGGGCAAAATGCATTAATTAGAGAATGCTAGATTCCCTAACAATACAAAATAAAATAAATAGTCCTTGGCTCTTTCTCATCTAATCTTGGCAAAATCTGAAAAGATGTCCCTGGCAGAAAGTTAGTAAGAGGGGAGCTGAGGCTGTGGCCCTAAGGAAAGCCTTCCTTCATGCTTCACAGCCTGTGAGGCCTCCACCGCAATGGATTAGCAGAGGACAAACAAGAAACAAAGGACAGGTGACCTTTTCTAAGAATTGCTCTTAAAACACACCCTACAATTGATTTATCCAATAATCACCCATCTTGCCGTTTCTTAATCACCCGTTCAAATCACCCTAAGTTACTCAACACGTAACTGAAATTTCTAACATCAAACCAAAAACTTCCCAACCACTTATCAGAATACAAATCACACTTTTTAAACGTACCAAAAAAAGATAAGAAAAAAGAATAGTGAGAAATTCACTCGCTTGTGTGCCAGATATCAAAAAGCTTTCCAAAATCATGACCTAATCTAAAACGTTCTAGGAGCACCAGATAAAATCATATGTATTTCCATGTGCTTTCTAGGCATCGTTCCTACCTCAACCGAAGGTGTCTGGAAGGAAAATGTGAGAGAACATTTTGATCCTAAAATTAAAAAAAAAAAGGTTGCCTCTGAAAAAATACATAAAATGCTAGAGAAATTTTCAGCATGTCTAGGAGAAAGAATATAAAAGGAGATTTCCATTGGAATTCTTCCTTTGTTCTGTTTTTGAGGTGAAAAATACAGATAATTAATTAAAAAACATTCTTTTTTAGTTGCTTTTGTGTACATCACTGAATCACTATTAACTGGGTACATGGACTTCCGACTGATTTTCCACTAATAACTACAGATTTGCACACATTTACCCATCTTTTCAGGCAGTGCCCATGGGTACAATATATGCATTTTCACGGTGGCTAAAGACAGCCTAGGAGTGGGGCTGAAGGCGCCAAAGCAAGTGGAGCTAATTGGACTATGTGAGAATTGAACCCATGACCTTGGCCTCCTCTAGGCTATAATCAAAAGAGTTTATAACCAACCAACAACTGCTCTCAGATACGTAGTAAAGGCAATTTTCAAGAATAACAATGGGATGAGCAGCACTTCAGAATATAAAATTTAAAGTTGATTATTGCAAAGTTGGATGGCAAATGGAAGAGTATAAAATAAACGTCTGCTTTCCAGTCGTGTCCAGAATACTTTTTTTGTTGTTGCTGTTTTTAAATCTCAGATTAGCTTTTGGCGAAATCAATGTATTTTTTAAACCTAAAGGTTTGCTTATATGTATTTTTAAAGTTCCTATTCTTTTAAAAGGTAATGTGTGTCAAAATCAGTACAGAGGCTGTGAGTTGAGTTCATGGCTATGGAAAGTATAATAAGGGATTGATGAGAAAGGACCGGGTAAGATAAGGTAGGAAGAAGTCAGTGACCAATGATCCAGTAAGCTGGTTACCAGCTTCTCTATATGCTGGTGCAGAAAAAAGTAAAAGCAACACAATATTAAACACAAACTACCAGCAACCTTCAGCTACCTAAGCAACAGCTCTCTCTCAGTAAATCCCAAATGAATGGAGGAGCCAGACAAACTGAGAGTGAGGACTGCACTGTTCCTTGTGTAAGCTGACCTGCCTAGGCCTCGGTGCCCAGTATCCAGCCAAACATCAGTCTGGAGGCTTCTGTACAGGTATTGTTTAGATATTGTTGTCATTTAAATCAGTAGATTCAGAGTAAAGCAAATTATCCTCCATAATGTGAGGTTCACACACTCAGGTGAAGGCCTTAAAAGAAAACAGACTGACGATATTTTGCCCACAGTCTGCCTTCAGCCTCAAGGTGAAACACGAACTCCTCCCTGGGACTGTCAGAAGGCGAGGGTGGACCACAGAAGACCTGCCAGAGACTGGACTTCAGGCAAGAAATGATGGTGGCTCTCTCACCAGGTGACAGATGTGCAATGCCACCAATATGTCGGTGACAGGATTACAAATGGGAGTTTTGTCTTTTTGGAAATATGGAGGCCTGAAGACTATAGCTGGTTATGGCATAGAAATGAAACCAAGCCTCATGTAGGGATCCAGCTAAGCATTCTTCACAGTTCCTGAAGGGAACAGGGAGAAAGATCCGTCAGAGACTTTGTGATCACAGTGAATACCTTTATAACTACAGACATGAGCCATGTAACATTTTGGTCATATAAGATGAACTGCATACATGACCATAAGGTCCCATAGGTGGTCACCTGGTGACATAATCATCCTAACTAGGACAGTGTTAGAATGAACTCTCACATGTTTGTAGTGATGCTGACGTAAACAAACCTACTGCCCAGCTAGTCATCTATAAGCAGAACACAATTACGTGTCATCTCCCTTATCCCTTCAATCCAATGAGAAATACGCCCTATTGATACTTCATTCAAATTCTTCTCAGCACGGACACTTGCTGTCTTTCCTTTGGTTGCTCAGTTGCTATCAAGATTTCCTTGTTTGGCTTGGTGCCTGTGGCTCAGGTGGCTAAGGCGCCAGTCACATACACCTAAAGTGGTAGGTTCAAATCCAGCCCCGGCCTGTGGAACAACAATGATGGCTGCAACCAAAAAATAGCCAGGCATTATGGCAGGTGTCTGTAGTCCCAGCTACTTGGGAGGCAGAGGCAGAAGACTCACTGGAGCCCAGGAGTTGGAGGCTGCTGTGAGCTGTGATGCCACAGCACTCTACCCAGGGGGACAGCTTGAGGCTCTGCCTCAAAAAAAAAAAAAAGATTTCCTTGTTTGACCTTGACCTGCTTTCATCCTCACCCATCCTCCTTGCTTCTTTCTGCTCTTCCCTCCAGGCCATCCTCTATCCCTCTACCAGACAAATCTAGAACATCAGTTGCCTCATGTGATTCTGCCCCTCAGAGTACATTGAAGTTTCCTCATTCACTCTCTTCCCTCTTCCGTCTGACATCCTCTGATTGCACCCAGGATGGGTTCTCCCCAGACGTCCTCTCACCATCATTTCCCTCCTCCAATCACAATGTACTTTCTGCTCTTCTTACATTCCTTCTCTTCCTTCTGACTGACAGAATGTCTGTCTTTTCTAATCAACTTCATCTGTCCCTCAAGAATCAAGTTCCAAGTCTTCCATAAAAAAAAAAAAGGTGGTGGACAAAGTAGGAATTAATATAACTAAACAATTTTTCTATTTTATATTATTAGTGGACTAGAAAGAAGGGAGAAGGGAAATAATAGGAAACTGGTTAAGACAACACTAAGGGAACACTTTTATATTGTTGGTGGGATTGCAAACTAATACAGCCCCTTCGAAAAGAAGTAGGCAGAATCCTCAAAGAACTCAAAATACACCTTCCATTTGATCCCACAATCCCATTACTAGGTATCTAACCAGGAGAAGAAAAAGTCATTTTATCATAAGGACATTTGCACTAGATTGTTTGTTGCAGCTCAATTTACAATTGCCAAGATGTGGAATCAATCCAAGTGCCCATGAACCCATAAATGTATTAATAAACTGTGCTATATGTATACCACGGAATACTATTCAGCCATAAAAAGATGGAGGCTTTAGATATTTGTATTAACCTGAATTGAGTGGGAGAACATTCTCCTTAGTTAAATATCACAGGATTGGAAAAGCAAGTATCTAAGGTATTCAATCAACATGAAGCCAGTAGATGAACAACTACATGTCTACACAGGAGGAAAACTCAACTAAATCCAAGTTGGAGGAAGAGGGTTGGAGAGTAGGGGAAGGGAGAGGAAGGTGGATGGGTGTGCTCTCACCTAATGGGTCCAATGTAAGGATATATGGCACACCTCCTGGGTGAGGGGCACAACTAAACAGGGACTTTACCTAACAAATGCAAACAATGTAACCTAATCATTTGTAACCTCATATTAATCTAAAATTCAAAAAGAAAAGAATATCTATATTTATCTATATTAATGTAAAGATTCATAGCATATAATTTGGAATATTATATCACTCCTGACCACTCATTTATATACTTGTGATGTCAAAGTTCCCTGTTTACTTCAAATAGCAATGTCTTGTTTATACAGTAGGATATCAACTCCTGTACTAAGGTTTTTAACCTACTACTGAATATGTGATCAATCGCTGGTTGACAAGTTTTGAACCCAGCTTTGCAATTCATGTACTAGAGGAAAATCCCTAGGGAGCTTTTTGGAATTACACATATTCCCTGGACTCTGTTTTCGCCTCCTTTGGTGGCCACCCTCCTTAGCTGAGACTCCTGCTGCTTTCTGCTGCTTTCTGAGTCTTTTCCCTGAAGGGAATGCACCCTTTTCCTGGGGTTGGAGACACTCTACAGAGCACATTGGGTGAAAAAAAGACAGGTCAGTTACAAAATAAGGTTGGTCATTCCTGTGAAAAAGAAAATACAAAGAATGAGAGCAATTAACTGAGTGACTCCAATTTCTCTGAATATAAAGAATAACCTCAGGAAAGTGTTAAATATTATAAGGAATTTTTTCCCCCTAATAGTCACTAAAGAATTTGAAAAACATGTAAGGAATGTAACATCAAAGTAAAAATAAATCAGCCAACAGACTGTCTGCAATCTGTTCGGTGCTGGATGATATATTTAGCATATTTTATAATTAAATGAGCTGACACTTGAAGTTGTTTTGAGAGTGTAAACAACTACTTAGCTTTCTTAATAAGGCTGCATGCCACCCTATATTATCCAGTGTTAGTCACATCCATGCTGCTGTGTCCTGCACAGAGACTATGCCAATTTTTCCTGCTACACCGTCTTAATAGTTTTAATGATATGGATACAATTCTGCCAGGGCAGTAATTTTTCATTCAGTTTATTAACATCAAACAATTCCAAGCTATTTTGATACCTAGCACCCTAGACCTATGTTATTGTTGTTTATTCATAGCAATGATAATCAGCATTTATTTAGCATCTTGAATTTTAATGACTTTGTGTTAATTTTTCTTTGAATTGCTAATTTTTTTATTTCAGGTTCAGATGAGGGTATGTATGATTAGGTTACAGTGTTTGCGTTTGTAAGGTAGAGTCGGAGTTGGAGTTGAGAGAGCACTATGAAACTCTGAGAAAAGAAATAGCAGAGTGGCACCTGTGGCTCAAGGAGTGGGGCGCCGGCCCCCTATACCAGAGGTGGTGGGTTCAAACCGGCCCTAGCCAAAAACTGCCAAAAAAAAAAAAATGAAATAGCAACACATACCATGCTCATGGGGGGGAAGCATCAATATAGATAAAATGTCTGTACTACCCAAAGCGATCTACAGATTCCATGCAGTCCCCATTGAAACACCAGCATCCTACTTTCAAGAACTCGGAAAAATAGTTCTTTAATTATATGGAACCAGAAAAAAAAACCCGAATAGCCAACCCAATTCTACAAAATAAAAACAAATCCAAAAGCATCACATTACCAGACTTCATGTTTATTTTTATTAACAAAACTCAGGGAACTCTGAAATAAGTAGGCATATAGCTCTAATGAAAGATCCTAAAGTTCCAGAAGTTTGCATTTTACCCCAGAATTTTAAAATCAGAGGGACTTGGGCCATTGCCTGCCTCGCTCGTTCTCACTCACTTTGAGCATCAGAATCTCTCGAGGAGCTTGTTACACATACAGATTCCCAGCCTAAAAAGTTTTAATGAGGCTCCGAAACTTGCTCTTAAAATCAAACTCAGGATGAACTTCAATTTGAAAATTACTGACCAATACCCTCACATGATGAAACTGAGCCCCAGAGAGGATACGTTTTTTTATGCAGGGTCACATAAACAGAGAATGATAGTCAAACGTAGAACTGATACAGCCGACCCTAGTACTGGGCTCCTCCATCCTTACACATTTACTGTCGAGACCATCTTCCTGCTAGATTCCTACAACAGGGGAGGCCACATCTCCATGACTCCCTGGAAAAGAAGTTTACATGCAGTATTCTGTGGATACCATGGGTAGAAAGAAGTTAGCAACAGGTGAATAATAGAAGAAAGACTTTTGAGGCTATTACCTTCACCTTTCTGAGTTTCAGTTTTTCTATGCAAGCACCAATGGACCATTAAAGCAAAACACCAAGAGTTTAGGGAGATGGAAAAAGGCCACCACCTTGGCAAGTTTACTTGTACTTTACAGGAAGAAAATAGTAAAAAAAAAAAAAAAGGTACGAAAACAAGATTTGTGCTACTGATAATGAAACCTCAGAAAGGCTATACTCTCAATTTCCTTTATCTTTCTGAATTTCGAATTTTTATCCGTAAAAAGAGTATCCTAAACTTACATAGACAGCAGGATCACCTTTAATACGGCAATCTTATACGAACAGACTGCTTTGCAGTCCTAGCACATGGCAGATACTCCATACATGCTATAATTTTCCAAGTATTATTATAGGGTGGAAGGGCTGGGCTGATTACAATTACGTGCATGCCAAAGTAGAATTATTGATGCCTCCCCCCTTCCCCAAAGTGCTGTAGAAATTACATAACAGGGCAGGTAGATGATGTAAGAAAGATTCAGGAGCTCAGGAGAAGATAGATACATGATTACCCAGATGAATCCGGGCAGAATGGAATACCACGTGCAATGTTGAGCAAAAGGAGCAAGACCCGGTAACATCAACACCGTGATTCCATCAGGAGCCGCTAAACTGTATTGTTTGGGAATGCATAGTTAGGAGGCAAAACTGTAAAGCAAAGCCAAGAATTAATTAACAGGAACACTGGCATAATGATTCCTTCTGAAGGTTTTGGAAGGGGTTGCCACAAGGAAAGCCAGGAGCGACTGGGATGCTGGCGGTGTTTCACTTCTTGTCCTGTGTGGTGGTTACACTGGTGTTTCCTTTTAAATAATCGTGCCTATGTTTGCATTTTGTGCATTTCTACATATATGTTTCACAACAAAGTTTTTGAGATGGCTTTAAAAAACATATTGAGTAGACTGAGCCCCAAAGCACGACTAGACATTGCCATTATAGATGTTTGAGTTGTCTCTCAACGTACACTACTGAAATGCTAGAATACAGCAGGGCAGCAGGTTTATATAAATACTTATTTGTGTGCTGACCCAGAAGACACTCCCAGGAGCTGTTCTGATGTTTAATTGGAAGGCATTTCATCAGAGGTTGCCAGGCCATTCAATACTAAATATGTCATGGACCAAATTCCATGTAACTCACTAGTTCAGAGCTCATTATATGCAAAATCATCATAGTCTTAAAAATAATTGTATTGGCTTCAGGAAGAAGCCAGTGTTTTCAGCCATGGTTTCTATGGTTCCAACCACATATGAAGAAATAATAGATGTGGTAAAGGGGAAGATGAGTGATTTTCTGAGTTTTATAAGAAATAAATTTGTCATTTTGCCACTTTGAGAATATCCCTCAATTTATTGCAATCTGCAAGTGTTTAACCTAGAGACTAAACTCAAACTTTAACCTATTTAGTAGAGGTTGAAACTATAATCCATGACTACAGTTTATAATTTCATTGTTTGAATTGATTAGCACTCTTCTGACACTTGAATAAGACTGTTTTAGATGGTGTATCTATGTGTATTGCATTATTTGCCTTAAGTTATAAAATAATAGGAAATTTGAAATAAAAACAATTTAGTCTCAGATTTGGAATCCACCAGCTCCTATGCAAGGGACCCCTAAAATGTTCACCATTTCCTGTCATTTATCTCCTGAAGCAAGAAAAGGAACCTAACATTGATGTGCTTCTTTTAAATTAATTAGATTGACTTAGATGAAATATATTCTCCAAACAAGGAAATATAAGTTAAAGGTAGTGTGAAGAAGAATAAAACAAACACCCATGTCCCCACCACACAGTTTAATAGAAAATAACCAAGACCTTTGTTTCCATTTCTCCCCTAGAAGAGGAAAACTGAATTTTGTGAACATCATGCTCTTCTTTGCAGTTGTACCACGTGCATGTGGTATATCATCATCATATTGCTTAGTTTTACATGTTTTTAAGCTTTATATGAGTGAAATCTTGTAGTTGTATTCTTCAATAACTTTTTTCCATTCAGCATTATATTTTTTAGCTTCACCATGCCAATAACTGTATCTTAACTTTATTCATTTTAATTTTTGTACACTGAATATATATGCTAAAATAATCATTCTTGTACTCATAAAAGGAATCTGAGGTTATTTCCAGTTTTGGTGTTTCTTCTCCCCCTACCCCAAAGGATTATGCTACAAACATCCTTAGACATTTCTCTTGATGGTGAGTGCAAAAATTTATTTGGAGCAAATATCTGGAGTAAAATTCCTATATATTTCAGATCCTTAAGAAAAATATAGAGGAAAAAAAGGAAATAAAGGTAAATAAAAAATAGAATTTTAGGCCCTATTCCTAGAAAAATAGGCTAATTTTAAACAAATTGTTCACTCAAAACTCGGAGAAACTAAAGACAATTTGGCTTTCCTTGAATAATAAATCTGAGAGATTAATAAAACATCAAAAATAAAGATGAAGAACAAACAGGAGATGAAAAATGTGTCTATGGAGCTCAAGGGTCAATAGAAGAATAAAGTGAAACTATTACAGTGGTGACATATCATTAGAATCCACAAAAAGTAAACCAAATATGGATAAAAACAGTCTGCAACAGGGCATAGGCTTGAGGAAATAACATAAAATGAAATGAAAAAGAACAAAGAGAAAGGAAAGAAGATGGTAAATATGGACAACAAACGATTACTGTTCTGGAAGAAAAAAAATACAGGAACAGGAAAAATTCAAATATATAACTGAATACAACTTTCCTAAAACAAAGATTCAGCCAGTGCCCCCCAAAATTTGAGGAGGACTAATTAACAAGACATATCTTGGAAAATGAATTTGGGGCTACAGGTTGTTAAGAAGTTAGGCAAGAAATAAGGAGCCCATGAACCAGGTCTACCAAAATGAGGGGGAAAAAATAGAAGGAAATTATTTGAAGAGAGATTTAGGATCCTGGCATTCTATAAGCCCTGTGCAGGGTGATGGTTAAGATTCTGACCCTGCAGTTAGTTAATCTGCCTTGGTTTAGATCCCATTTCTATCCTTTATTACCTATGTGAGTGAAGCAAGTTATTTAGCCTCTATGTGCCTCATTTTTCATAACTTTAAGATGTAGATAAAAATACTCACATAATACAGTGACTGTGAAGACTAAAACAATACATTGTAAAATGCCTTGCCCAAATTCAGCACAATTAATTATTATTAAATTCAACAGAGCATGGTAATTCTCTGAAGTTGGTGGAGGGAAAGAGAGGGAAGAGATGATGGTACCCCTCAGTTTCAGGATCTGACAATATTAGGTCACTGAGTATGAAATGTCCGATTTCTGTAAGTACAAAATTTGACAATTGGTGTTTCTGACATTTCACTTTGACACTTCTTGTTTTATCTTTATTGTGAAGGTACATCTTTCTTTCAAAGGCATGTTTTGGCTAGGGATTATCTTTCAAAAAATTTTAGAGCAATTTTTGTGAAACCACAGTTAAGTAAGAAATTCATGTTATTTTCTAATATAACTTCCACACTGGAACCAATGCAGCACAGACAACTGAATACGTTTAGGAAATGTTTGGGAAGGATGTAGTTAATGAACACACAGTGCATTAACGTTTGAGAAGTCCCGTTCTCTGGTGACTTTAATCTTGAAAAAGAGCTATGTAGGTGTCCATTGACCAAGATGGGTAATGATGAACTGAAGCTATACTGGAAGTGAATCTCTCTGGGCCTATGCGTGAATTAGCAGCAAGGTTTGACATTACTGTTCCAACAATACTGTGCCATTTGAAACAAATCAGCAAGATAAAGAAGCTGGATAGATGGCATCTGTGTGAATTAAATGAGCATGAGAAGATCGTTTGTCTTGAAACTTGCCTTTCTTTGCTGTCACAACATAAAGGTGAACCATTTCTCTACCATATTGTTATGTGTGATGAAAAATCGATTCTTTTTGACAACTGAAAATGTTCAGCACAATGATTGGACAAAGATAAAGTGTCAAAACACAGTCCAAAACCAAATATTCATCAGAAAAGGCTAATGGGGTCTATTTGATGGTCAAGCACTGGTATTATCCACTACGGATTCATGAAACTTAATCATTTGATTATAGAGGATGTCTACTGGAATCAACTGGACAAAATGATGAGGAAGCTTTTGATTAAGGAGCCAAGATTGGTTAATAGAGAGAGACCCATACTCTTGCTTGACCACATGTCAAAAAACAATGCTGCTCATAACTACAGAAGTGGTACTTGAAATACTTCGTCATCCCTCAAGTTCAGCAGACCATGTACCAACTGGTACCACTTCTACCACTTATCCCATATTTGGACCACTTCTTGCAAGGAGAAATATTCAATTCTCAACAAGCTGGGGGAAATGCCTTCCATGACTTCATCACCACTCATTCTCCAGACTTCTGTGCTACTGGCATAAACAAGCTACCATTAAGATGGCAAAACTATATAGACAGTTCAGAGACTTTGATTAATTGTACTGCTTCTTGTTTGAGACAATGTAATCAATGAAAGTTCTGATTCAAAATCGATCATTTCAGATTTAATGACTTAATAACACCATTACTAACAAGAACACAGAAGAGAAGATTGTTTTCAAAGATTCTCAGTAATAATGGATTCATTTTAACTGAAGATCATCATTTAACTCAAGATCACCAGTCAAGATCCTCATAGGATTGAAGTCTCTTTGAGAAGATAAGGAAGAGAGATCCTGTAGGCACCTGGGGCTCAAAGCATCAGGACTGGAAGCAGATGTACATGGATTTCACGTGAGTGTTGAAGCCATGGATGTGAATAAGTTGTCCTTCGTTACATACAGTGAGAGAAAAAAAAAAGAGTGAGAACTGAACTGCGGACCGTCCTCTGGTGTCTTGTCACAAGCCTTAGTCTTGTGAGGAAAATAAAGATGAAGGAGAGGATAAATGATGGATCAAAGGCACAGGGACCTCAGAGATCCTGTAGTCAGGAGCCCAAATGGATGGGTTGGCCTTTATCAAAAGGAGCACACTTCTATTGAGCAAAAAACTATAAGGGTGTATGTGCAAGCAGGTAAGTTTGTAGCTTGTAGTTGGTAAAGTTGAAAGAGTTCCCAAATGGTGCTCTGATTTCTTCTGTAACCTAAGAGCAAAGCCAACTGGGGCTAAATACAAGAAGTCAGCATGGCAATGAGGATCAGAAGTAGATAGTTAATGATAGGAAGATAGCCAGAGGTGTTCCCCCCCTCCACCCCTGCCAAAACAGAAATCAAACAAACAAAAAAACACCTTTTTTTAAAGCCATATAGAGAGCTCATAAACATTTAATGAAAAGTAAGAACTGCTTTTTCTTTTTTCTCCAGCAACTTTTCCAATGTCCTGAATGTAGAAACGAGATGGCAGATTGGCCCAGGATAAGGAATTTGAGGTAAGATGCGGCCTGAAAAATTTTTAACATGGCAATTTTTGCCATAACACAAAGTAGAAAACAATTAAATGCAGTACATTACCTAACGTGTAGCATTGGCTTATGAGACAGAATACCTGGACCCTGCCTAATGTCCCTATTGTTGGCTGAAAAGTTTTTAATCCAATAATGAAATCTCTTACAGCATACTATGGAAAGTATTTCCTAGAATTTTTAAAAACTAATGAGAAGGAAGCTTGAATATGCTGATTAATGTGCAAGCGAGTTATTGGACAAGAAAAGCAAGGTTGAAAGATCATTGTTTTAATATCCTTTCTTTCAGCTACTCTGAAAAGATTACATAACTGATTATAGAACAAGTTCTATAAAGAACAAGGCTTAGTCAAAGAAATATCATCTCATACCTGAGTTTTCCTACTTAGTATAAATGTCTAGATTTTTTTTACCCTCCAACTTTATATGGCTTGAAATTCCCATACAATGCTCTACTAGCAAAGACATTTTAGAACTAATTGTTACAAGCAGTTTGGGTAGATAAATGAATTTTTTTTATTTTTTGATAAATGAGTTTTTGTTCAACTTTGACATTAAGTAGTTTGTTGGAAGTTGTTTTGAGTATATTTAGGCAATCTCTTCAATGATCATTTCACAGATATAATTAGTTAAATATCTTAATAATTATTCACAAAGCAATACTATACGATTAAAAGTAAAGCTCCATAATAGAATCACTACTTTACCCTTTCCAAGGAGTCAGTTGTCGACATAAACAATATGTTTAGGAAAGGGGTTGGTGAAGACGACTTATTGAAGGATAAAGACTCAAATCGAGGCCAACACAGGAAGTGAGAACGAAGAATCAAGGTATAAAGAATTAATATAGTAATGGTGAGGTGCATTTTATAAATAAAATTTGTAAGGCAAATTTTTCAGAATAAACAAGCTCTAGGCTCGGCGCTTGTGGCTCAACTGGCTAAGGCGCCAGTCACGTACACCTAAGGTGGTGAGTTCGAATCCCCAGCCCGGACCTGCCAAACAACAATGACAGCTACAACCAAAAAATAGCCAGGTGTTGTGGCGGGCGCCTGTGGTTCCAGCTACTCGGGAGGCTGAGGCAGGAGACTCGCTTGAGCC
>NW_003852430.1:13886467-13890135 GCF_000181295.1 Otolemur garnettii
AAAAAAAAAAAAAAAAAAACAAGCTCTAAACAATGAGTCTCCAAGGAGCTGGCACTGAACTCCCTAGTTTCTCATACGCCTCCGCTAACGATGGAAGGACTGTACAAATGACTGTTCGCAGGCTTCCCACCAGGCAAAACTCAAAAATCAATGCATTTTTTTCCAGAAGCAGCAGCCTGTCTTCAAATCCCTGTGCTTTACTTCTTCCTTTCTGTGACATTCTTCCTCAAGTCAATAATAAAAGGTCAAAGTTCACTCAAAAAAGTAAATTCATGCTAAGACAAACAGGTGTTGGGTGTCTAACGGAGAAAAGGGAAACAGTGGTCTTAAAATGAGATAGACTGTGAAGATAATAAATTAGCTAGAACTGACAGGAAAGAACACGATGCCTTAACACTCTCCACCATGGTGCGTCTCTTCAGTATCATCTTCCCATAACCATCTAAGTTCGATGTGGGTATAAATCATTTTCTGGATTACGTTCTTAGTAGATATTATATCACAATAAACCAATAGCTTTCTAATTACCAGTCACATGTAGCAGCTCTATTTCTAAATAGAAGAAATGTGTTGTAATTTGACTTAACTCTGACTCATATGCCTTTTTTATTATATAATAATAACATATTCGTCTTTACTTGTTAGATTTCCTTTAATGGCTAACACTTTTTTAAACCTATGCAATCAATCCTTTGTCAGTTCTTTAGTAGTATTATTTGAATTTAAGAAGCTGCAATTCAAAGAGAATATAGGTCACAATTATAATTGAAGGGGAGAGTAGTGAAAATATATTGAGCCATTGGAAGACCTAGTGAATGGTTGACTCTTATTTCATTATCTCACTGGATGCCTAGTGAACTAATCTGGGAATCTAAAATTCCCTTTGTATTTATTCTCAAGTTCAAATTACATACACTATGTTAATTCTGCAGCCTCTATTGTGCTAGTTTCTCAAATTTTTCCTATCACAATTCCCCAGTTTCCATTCTGTTATGTCCTGTTGTAAGATTATTCGAAGTAGGGTTTTTTGTTGTTGTTGTTTGTTTTTCAAAAGGAAGCAGGTGACCAGTGGTGTTTGGGGTTATTTCACAATGCTGGTTCCTTCCTGCACACACATTCACACATGCACTCACATACTCACGCACACTGGCCCCAGGGAAGCAGACAAAGTTACAAGTATTTGAAATCTCCAGACCATTCTTCCTTTCCTCTTCTCAGGAACAGGACTTCCCCTTCAATTATCCTGCATCCTGCATTCTCCTCTCTTCCCTACAAAGAGCCCGGTGTCAGTCACACTGCCCCTGCTTCTGAGTTACAGTGGCCTAGTTCCGAGGCATGCACAGACTCGGTAGCAGACTGGCCACTCAGCTGGCAGCTGTAATCTTCCCAGCACAGCAGCGGTTCTCTCTCTTACAAGCTACATCCTGTCTGTAGACAGACCGGCCCAACAACAAGGTTGTATCTATTGAGGTTAAACTTCCCCCAAAGGGGGTGTGTTGGAGCAGACAGCAGAAGTGTGTGAAATAGGAAGGTGGTGTCTCCGAGGAGCTGAAATCCAGCCTGTCAAAATTCTACCATCAGTCAGGAAGACCCTCGTGATATTTTAATCGATATTTTGTTCTGGGAGACAGTAATATTAGCGTATTCTAGAAAGGAAAATGATTACTTCAGTAAAACATTGTTGTGTGAGAAATGCATGATTAAATGTTGGTAGCAAAAAGTTATTTTGATGTTGTCTAATAGACTTAAATTGAATGAAGTGCTAAATATAGAAATGACCACATATACACTTTGAGTAAACATGAAACAGATCATGAGTGGAGTTGAAGAGGCAGCCAAGTGTTTTAGATTGTTCATTTTCATATATACATTTGATTTTATGTGTAACTGTGTTCATCATGCTTATTCTGAATAAAATGACCTTTAATGGCTCTTGTAGAATTACTTTCTTTTAGCCTGAGGAATAATTTATTGTGGAAGAGTTGAAAAGTTGCTCCAATTTGCTAACATTTTAAAGCATCATTTATTCTTACAGAGAAAGAACCAGAAAGAATCAAATGTAAAACATCAACACAGGTACTTTAGTGATCAAAAATGAGTAAGTTACGTGCAGTTACCAGTGATACTTTAAGAATTTATCTTCTTGCCATGTGTACAGTTTGTTTTGGCAAAGTCATAAGTATACCAAGGTAAGCTAACAGCCTTCATTTCGAAATGTTCCCCTCAAATAATTTCTGAACCATATGGCATAAATTTGATACAGATGACTAAATTTGCTGTCAGATTTGGTTATGATTAATAGCAAAACCAACAGGGAATGCTAGACTTTAGATGCTAATACTATTATGAACTTGCACGAAACCATACAGATGTATCTTCTTAAAGAACTTTTTCTCTTGAGCAAACAAACCAGGGAAAAGCAAAGATCAGTGTTAAAGGGAATTCACATACGGTTAGTGACGCTCTATGCCAGCCAGGTACTGGGATAGACGCTTTACATACCTTACATCATTGAGAACTGTGGTTAAATAAAGAGCTAAACAGAAAATGTGTCAAGGTTGTGGAGGTGTTTAATTTTTCATCTTCTAAGTGAGCACAATCCTTGACTCACAGGTTCATAATGTGAAGATTATTTGCTCTGTCCTGTGCTTTTCTCTTTTATAAATCTTGTTTCTTGAATCATCGTCTGCCTCAGGCTTGATGTGATGTACTCTCCAAGAGACTGCTTTAGTACTTCAACTCACCTTTCAAAATATTTCCAGTGAGGGCCACTTGTTCAGTGTCCCGAGGACCTAATGAGTCATTTTCCTCTTCCCAATTAAATGAACAGGATATCAAAGCCTCCTTTATCTTTCTGGGTGGGTACCGAGTCATTAAGCTTTGCCAATAGACTTGAGGGTTGGGTTTACTTATTAACTTGGTGAGCCTCCGCCCAGCTAACTATTCTAGGAAATAATTTGGTGAGTCAGGTGTTTTCATATTCATATTTCATCAGCCAGAGATCTGCCCTGAGTGCCACGGCTGAAGGCTGAACGCCCTGGAGAGTTTGCCTCACGT
Organism: Otolemur garnettii; assembly: GCF_000181295.1. Classification (NCBI taxonomy): domain Eukaryota; kingdom Metazoa; phylum Chordata; class Mammalia; order Primates; family Galagidae; genus Otolemur; species Otolemur garnettii. Next base: position 13,889,525 of record NW_003852430.1, read on the forward strand.
TCCCATACTACAGAAGCACTGCGCCAAACAGCAACAGAATCATTTTTGTTTACTTGTTCTCTTTTAAACAGCATTGCCCTATTTGCTACAAACGGTCAATAAATGTTTGTTTATTTCAGTACTGATGAGCTCTGAGCTGATATCTTCAAGCACGAGTAACATCCTAACTTTGGGACTGTGGAAGTGGGAAGTCCAAAGTGAGAGTGGCTGGTGACTAAACAGGACTGCAAACTGAACCTCTCCCCTCTACCTGGGAGAGAAATCATGAGCATGGCATACATGTGCCCTTCTTGCCACTGACAGAAAGAACTAGACTCACTAGTATGTTTGCGTTATAGTAGCCTATGGTGTGACTGCCACGTGAGCAAACTTTTGTGACACCCTTCCCTCCCACTAATCCAAAGGAGAACTTGGAGAAGGGGAGAAAAGGGAGACTTTGAAAAGACAGAGTAGGCTCAGTGCCTGTGGCTCAAGTGGCTAAGGCGCCAGCCACCTACACCTAAGGTGGTGGGTTCAAATCCAGCCCAGTGCGTCAAACAACAATGACGGCTGCAACTCAAAAATAGCCAGGCGTTGTGGCGGTTGCCTGTGGTCCCAGCTACTTGGGAGGC
>NW_003852430.1:13890155-13891127 GCF_000181295.1 Otolemur garnettii
GCCTGTGGTCCCAGCTACTTGGGAGGCCGAGGCAGGAGACCCGCTTGAGCCCAGGAGTTGGAGGTTGCTGTAAGCTGTGATTCCATGGCACTCTACCCAGGGAGATAGCTTGAGGCGCTGTCTCAAAAAAAAAAAAAAAAAGAAAGAAAAAGAAAAGACAGAGTAAGTTGCACACCTCCCCTTTTTCACAGGAGTGAATATAATATGTTTTCATCTACTCAGGAGGGGAGGACACTACTAATGGATAAAACAATAGGAACAAAGGTAAATTTCCTAACTTTCAGGACATAAAGGAAATTTAACCTTCTTTAGGAAAAAAAATATTAGTTAATATTTTAAAATAAATAATTAATTTTATCGTGAATTTTTGCCATGCCATAGGTACTCAGCTAAGCACCTTACATGCTTTTGCTCACAACAGAGTTCACAACTCCATAATGTGGCCAATATTTCACCATTTCGCAGATGAAGAAATTTAGAACAGTAACATGCCCAGAGTTGCACATCTGAGTCAAAATTTAGATGACTTCATTGCATTTGTTTTTACGAGCCAGACAATTAAATTAGGTTTTGTTTGTTTTAAAGACTCAGAACTATTGACATGTGTATTATGTTGCCTATATAGTAATTAATTAAAAGAAAACCAATGTAACTATCACATAGCCGTTATGTCTTGTAGATGTGTAATAATTTGTTTTCATACATAATTTTTATCATTTAAAGAAATGACAAGATGATGAAACAGAATTATATTTTTAAAAACACACATCACGACCCATGCAGAACTTCTGGCCATTGTCTTTCCCTTGATTCTACCCTAGAGAACCAGAAATATAGAAAGAATATATGCTAGATAGAAACCCATCTTAATAAGTAATTTTTCCTAGAAATGAAAAGATTATAGGGTCAGATGGCTTCAGTAATAAACTCTTTTAAAATGCCATGTGATGGCTCGGCGCCTATAGCTCAACC
>NW_003852430.1:13891339-13918936 GCF_000181295.1 Otolemur garnettii
AAAAAAAAAAAAAAATGCCATGTGATACAATAAAAAACAACTCTGCAATTTACTTTCTCAGGTTTACAAACTGAAATGGCCTGAGGACACAGGAAGTGTCCTATGGTACAGTCCAAGGAAGGGGAGTCAAGAGATGAAAAACGGGATCAGAACGGAAGGTGAGTGACAAACTTCAGTTTGAGTCATCAGTGTAATTAATTAACTGATTAGAAACTTGAAACTCCTCTGTTCAATAGTAATATGTTGATTTTTATACACCATCCCTAGGATAAGGATTTGGGATTAAAAAATTAACAAGACACAGAACATAACTTTAAGAGATTCACATCTAGTGTTGGGAGACTATACTGAGTAAATGAGCTTGATGACAGGGGTGGGAAGGCTATTTTAAGACAGGGCAGAATGAAAGCCATTGACTGAGCCATGCCGAGTGGAGGGCAGTTGCAAGAAGAGTTTCAAGAAGAAATAATCTGAGTCTTGGAAGAGAGGATAGTGCTTGCAAAGGAGAGTAAAGGAGAGAAAGGCTGAAAACATTCAGGTCTGGAAATGTAGATTGGAATTTAGGGTCGTGGGTAACGGGGTTGGAGATGTTAGCAGGCAACAGGTTGTGAAGGTTTTTTCTTCTTCAGGTGTAACTCTTGTAAGTAGACCGAGTGTGGTGGCTCATGCCTGTAATCCTAGCACTCCGGGAGGCCAAGGAGGGTGGACTGCTTGACCTCATGAGTTCGAGACCAGCCTGAGCAAAAAGCAAGACCCCATCTCTACTAAAAATAGAAAGAACTGAGGTAAAATTTGGGCCTGAGGGGTGGAGGTTGCTGTGAGCTATGATGCCACAGCACTCTACTCAGGGCAATAACTTGACATTCTGTCTCAAAAAAATAATAATTCTTTTAAGCCCTCAAGCTGTTTTTGTACACACATACACATGCACGTACACACATACTACTACATAAAAGGGGAGTCCTACTTCTTATATATAACTACTCTTTGGTTGTTATGAGTATTCTATTTTTCTTTTTTTTTTTTTTTTGTACTTTAGAAATGCTCTTCTTGGCTCTGCGCCTGTGGCTCAAGTGGCTAAGGCACCAGCCACGTACACGCAAGGTGGTGGGTTTGAATCCAGTCCAGGCCCACCAAAAGACAATGACGGCTGCAACCAAAAAATAGCCGGGCGTTGTGGCGGGCGCCTGTGGTCCCAGCTACTTGGGAGGCCGAGGCAGGAGACCCGCTTGAGCCCAGGAGTTGGAGGTTGCTGTAAGCTGTGATTCCATGGCACTCTACCCAGGGGGACAGATTGAGGCTCTGTCTCAAAAAAAAAAAAAAGAAAAGAAAAGAAATGCTCTTTTTGGCTCCGTGCCTGTGGGTCAAGTGGCTAAGGCGCCAGCCACATACACCTGAGCTGGCGGGTTCAAATCCAGCCTGGGCCTGGCAAACAACAATGACAGCTGCAACCATGAAATAGCTGGGCGTTGTAGTGGGCGCCTGTAGTCCCAGCTACTTGGGAGGCAGAGGCAGGAGACTCTCTTGAGCCCAGGAGTTGGGGGTTGCTGTGAGCTGTAATGCCACAGCACTCTACCCAGGGTGACAGCTTGAGGCTCTGTCTCAAAAAAAAAAAAAAAAAAAAGAAAGAAAGAAAGAAAGAAAGAAATGCTCTTCTCTAGATTTTTACTTTAGAGACTTGGTCTTCTTATTTTGTCCAGGCTGGTCTGGAACTTCTGGGTTGAAGCAATCCTCCTGCCTCAGCCTCCCCAAGTGCTGGGATTATAGGATTATAGGCACAAACCACTGCATCTGCCCTCTCATCTAACTATCAACTTTGATTCCTGATGGGTAACAATTATAGTCCTTATCTCTGCAAAAGCTGCCTCAAGCTGTCTTAAATACTCCTAGTTCCATTAGCTTCCAGACCCTGCTACTCCTTCTGGCAGAATTACTATCATCACAGATGCTTTATAATCTTTTAAAGCTTTGCTAAGAAATGTGCATTTGACTCTAAATAGCCACCAAAGAATTTTAATCAGAGGTAGGATACTATAAAAAAATTGTATTTTAGAAAACTAGCTCATCAGTGGAGAGGATGGTTTGAAGGAAGATAAACTAGAACAGCAGTTCTCAACCTGTGGGTCGCAGCCCCTTTGGGGATCTTCTGCATGTCAGATATTTACATTACAATTCATAACCATAGCAAAATTACAGTTATGAAGTAACAATGAAAATAACTTTATGGTTGGGGGTCACCACAACATGAGGAACTGTATTAAATGGTCGCAGCATTAGGAAAGTTGAGAACCGCTGAACTAGAAGAGGACATTCAGCGCAAGCTGGAAAAAAATCAAGAAGGGTTTACCGTAGGCCTTATTATCATCGGTGAAATAAAAATCAGTTTTAGAGCATTGACTGTGTTCAAAGAACCTTGAACGCATCAGTCTAGGTAAGTTATGGATCTGTTTGTTATTTGTCTGATGGAGAGAGAGACAAGATGAGTTAAGTAATAATATCTTCATTATAATTTAAAAATCACCTAACATTAAATTTTATGCCTTCTACCTACATGTAAGAAAGGCAAACTATTCATTTATTTACAAAGGATTCATTAAAGTGATTTCAGACAAGACATAGTTTGATTACCTTATTATTGTACTGTGTCTAGCAAGACTAAAAATAATAAATTCACTTTTTTTTTTTTTTGAGACAGAGTCTTACCTTTGTGTCCCTGGGGTAGAGTGCTGTGGCATCACAGCTCACAGCAACCTCAAACTCCTGGGTTCAAGTGATCCTCTTGCTTCAGCCTCCTGAGCAGCTAGGACTACAGATGCCCACCACAACTGTTTCCACCCACATTGGCCTCCCAGAGTGCTAGGATTACAGGAATGAGCCACTGCGCCCAGCCTAAATTAACTCTTTAAGGATTAAGAAGAGTATGTAGGTTCTACCAGAATATTTTTCTCATAGGCCAAGTATTTTAAATTAAATTTTACCTTAATGCACATTCCTAATTCATTTCATTGAATACAATAAGGCATTTAAAAGCATAAAGTATATTTAATTGAAACTTGCTTTATCCAAGGTACTATAGCAGGTGGAAAGAAGAGCAAAGGACATTTTCTGCCTCAAAGGGGCTCTTATACTAATATATATCCCAGAAAAACTCATTGTAAGATGAACACATTCTTATGCCAGGAGAGTCCATATCACTATCCTACAAATACAAGTGCTGTAGACAAAATACTCAGATTCCAAACTGAGGGCTTGGAAATAATTGAGCAGACTAAGCAAGGTCCCAAATCTACCTTACTCATCCTCTCTTGCTTAATGAAATATTCTGAGAAAATATGAAAGGCACGTTGACAGAAATGAAAGGAATAAACTGAATAGCATGGAAAGGATTATCTTAAACAGGAGAGTCACAGGCTAAGGGAGCATTTGATATTAGCATCCTTTTCACAATACAGAAGAAGAAACTGAGGACTTGGTTGATTATGTGTCTTGCCTAGATGCACACGGTTAAGTGACTGACGGTACTAGAGTTTGAATCCACTTCCCCAGACTATCATGTTAATGCAATAATCCTTTCCTTTTACCAAATTGGCAGGTAGAAGAATAGACAACATGACACCGTCAATGTTTCCTGCAACAGGGAGAGCCTGTTAAGTAGGCTTCTCTACTTTATGAATATATCATTTTATTTTTACACATTACTGCCTATTTCATTTATACCAAGTCCAAGAACAAGGAAAACTCATCTCTGTGGATAGAAATGAGAAGGTGGTGCTTGTGGAGGGTGTGGGAGTGCTGCCGAGAAAGGAGCCAGGGCATTTCCTGGGATGAGCGACATGTTCTAGGGCTTATTTTCTGTGATGGTTACACAGATAGATTCAATCACCAGAATGCACTGAACTGAATACTTAAGACCTGGACAGTTTATTGGATGTAAATTATACCTTAATGAAAAAGAAAGATATAAAAAATACAAATATGGCTCTTAAGTGAAAAGTTATTAAATTCGCTTATAGTAACAGATGAAAATTGTACTGTTCTGAACTGAGATACCACTGCACTATACTGAGATATCACTTTTGGAAGTATCTTTGAAAGAAAGGAGAGTTTTTGAAAAAACATTTTTCAACCTTTAATTCCTTCCATTTTGCTACCCTATACTATGGTAAGGACCGTCTAAAGTAAAATTTCTCTAGGAAACTGGGAGATACTTTTATCTCAATGTTAAGAAACTAGAAATCTATGGCATCTAAGCTTTGTAGTAATGAATAGGAGAAGGGGAAAGTAATCTTAGGGAGGGGTAAGAAAGTGAACCAAAGTGCCCAAACTGCGCCGGGCACCTTGGCTCATGCCTGTAATCCTAGCACTCTGAGAGCCCAAGGCGGGTGGATTACCTGAGCTCAGGTGGTTGACACTAGCCTGAGCAACAGTGTGACCCTGCCCATCTCTACCAAAAATAGAAAAAGTAGCCAGTGTCATGTTAAGTGCCTGTAGTCCTCACCACTTGGGAGGCTGAGGCAAGAGGATCTCTTGAGCCTCAGAGTTTGAGATTGCTGTGAGCTATGATGCCACAGCACTCCACCCATAGCAACAGAGTGAGACTCTGTCTCAAAAATAAATAAATAAATAAATACCTATACACATACATAAAATAAAAAATTATAAAAATGTAGGAAACATTCCTAGTTCATGAACTATACCAAGAAAAAGGGGCTCAGTGCCTGTAGCTCAAGTGGCTAAGGCACCAGCCACATACACCTATGGTGGTGGGTTCGAATGCAGCTCAGGCCCGCTAAACAACAATGATGGCTGCAACCAAAAAAAAAAAAAAAAAAAAGCCAGGCATTGTGGCAGGCACCTGTGGTCCCAGCTACTTGGGAGGCTGAGGCAGGAGTTGGAGCTTGCTGTGAGCTGTGATGTCATGGCACTCTACCCAGGGGGACAGCTTGAGGTTCTGTCTCAAAGAAAAAAGAAAGAAAATAAAAAGGGCCATGGTCTGATTGTGCCACAAGATATAAATTATTGAGGAAAATCCTGGTACTGCCAAAGGTTCAGATATCCAGATACAAGATTTATACTTTGCTACATCCTGTTTTAGAAGGAAAATCTACAGTGTCTAAAGTGGAAAATACACTTAGTAGCCACACATAAGAAAAGTGAAATTGAAGACATAGCAGTAGACAATATTCAGAATGAAGCACAAAGAAAAAAATTTTTTAAAAATCACACAAAAAACCAAGAGCTTGAGTAAGTGATAGGACTACCACAAGCTATCTAATACATATGTAATTATTTTTCCTGAAGGAAAGGAGAGAAAGACAGAAATGTTTGAAGAAAGTGTGCCCAAAATATTTCAAAAGTTGAAGCAAACAGTAAGTCCATAGAATCATAAGCCAACAAACTTGAAGTACAAAAAAGTGAAGAAAATTATACCAGGGCACGTTATGGTCTGACTGCTTTTAAAAAGGGATGAAGAAAAGATCTTAAAAGCAGAAAGAGGAAAAAAGACATTACACAGATAGGAACAAAGATAAAAATAGCAGCATATTTCTTTTGGAGACCGAGTAATCAAGAAAACATTGGTGCAACATCTTTAAAACAAGGTGAAAAAAAAATCAACCCAGAATTCTATACTCTGTAAAAATATATTTCTAAAATCAAGGTGAAATAGGACATTTTAAGACATTCAGAAGCAGAGAGTATGCATCATCAGCACAGTTGCATTCCAAGAAATGTTAAAAATCAAGAGCAAAATTATACAAAGGAAAATCTAGATCAACACGAAGACAAGAAGAGTACTGGAAATGATCACTATGGCGGCAAACACAAAAGAATTTCCACGCATTTAAATTCCTTTTAAAAACACTTGACTATAGCAAGAATAATAACAGCACACGTACAAGTAAAATGGATGACAATAGCACATAGAGGTCAGGCGGGGAAAGCGGAAGAGGACTGCTGTAAGATGACACATAAACTGGTATAATACCACGTGGAAATAGCTTATAAGCCAAAAATACAACATAATAAACCTTTAAAGAGCCTTTGAAGTTCCCTTAAAAAAGCAATAGCTGATAACAAAATCATTAAAAATATTCACACAAAATAAGGCAGAAAAAAAAGAATAAAAGGGGAGGGAACAAAGGACAGATAGTACAAATAGATAACAACTGGCAAAATCATAGATTTCAAACCAATCACATCAATAAATGCCTTTAATGCAAATGGTCTAAACATCTCAACTAAAAGTCAGTTTGGATAAGAAAGCAAGACATAATCTAGGTGATACCTTCAAGAAACTCCCTTTATAGATAAAAAGCTGTATTTGTAAAGACACAAACGGTTAAAAGTAAAAATATAGATTATGTACCATGATGACGTGAGCCATGATAAAGTTGGAATGTTTGTGTCAATATGATACAAAGCAGGTTTCAGAATAAACAATTTCACAAGGGAAAATGAGGGCCATTTCAAGAGAGTAAAGCAACGAATTAATTGAGAAGACCTAGCTATCCTAAACATATATGCCCTCACTGGAAAGGCTTCAAAATATATGACGTAAACATACATAAATCTACAAGGAGAAATGCAAATCCACAATTATCAGAAATTGCGATGCCATATTCTCAATAAGTGATACAACAAATAGACAGAAAACCAGTAAGGATATAGGAGACTTGTATAATACTGTCAGTCAACTTAAAGTAGCAACATTTCTAGAATATCCTACCCAATAATAGTAGAATACACATTCTCTTCAAGTGTGCACAAAATATTTATAAAAACAGTCCATATTCTGGGCCATTTAAAAAGTATCAAATCAAAAAAATAATTAAAGTCATACAAAGTATGTCCTCTCACTGCAATAAAATTATAAATCAAGAAGAGTAACAGCCCTAACATATCCCAAAATACTGAGACACTAATTACTATACTTTCAAATATCCCACGAGTCAAAATGGAATGAAACAAAAAATTACAAGGTATTTTGAATAGAATTAAAACGAAAGTGGATACAGCTAAGGCAATATTTGTTTTTAAAAAAACATACTATTAGTCACTTACATTAGAAAAGAAGAAAGGTTTCAATTCAACAACCTCAGTCAAGAAACTAGGGTTTGGTGCCCATAGTTCAGTGGTTAGGGAGCCAGCCACATACACCGGGCAGGTTTGGACCACACCTGGGCCTGCTAAACAGCAATGACAACTACAACAAAAAAATAGCTGGGCATTGTAGCAGGTGCCTGTAGTCCCAGCTACTTGGGAGGCTGGGGCAAAAGTAGTGTTTAAGCCCAAGAGTTTGAGGTTACTGTGAGCTGTGACACCATGGCACTCTCCCGAGGACCACATAGTGAGACTCTGTCAAAAAAAAAGAAAAGAAACGAAACTAGAACAACAACAATGAAACCCAAAGCAAGTAGAAGAAAGGAAATTATAAAGATTACAGAGGAAATTAATGAAATAGAAAACAGAAGAATAAGCAAAAAAAAAAAAATCGATGAAAACAAAAGCCAATTCTTTATAAAGATTAATAAAATTGGCAAACCTCAAGCCAGACTGAATGGGAAAAAGGGAAGATACCAATTCAATGAGACCAAGAGTGAGAGCAGAGACATCACTAAAAGTTCTACACTTATTTATAAGGACAATAAGGAAATGTTTGGGCAAAACTTTTTATGCCAATACATTGGAGAATTTAATGAAATGGACAAGGATGAAAGATACAAACTGTCAAGGCTCATTCAAGAAAAACCACAAAAGACATAACCATAATTGCCTTCTATCTATTGAAGCAATTAAATTGGTACTGTTCTTGCCATATTAAATTTAGGATTATTTTTGATAATAAGCTGTATACTTTAGTTACTTCATGAATTTAGCACATATCAAAGATTTGAAACATCTTCTTAATATCAATGACCTCATAAATTTGTAGGTCTTTCTTTTCCAGTTTCTTAATCTGTAAGAGGGGTATCACAATAAGCTGCTTCACGGAGATGTTGTGAAATTGATCATTGCAAAGATCTTTCACCTTTCTGAATATTCCTGTCCCTAGCAGGAGTACTGAAAAATAATGATATATTAATGGATCAATAGAGTTTACAATAAAGTCATCCATAATTAGTGCTCAAATCCCTCTTCAAAAAAGATCTACAACTCTAAACTCCTATATCAATTTGCATACCTTCAAAGAGAAGGCAAAATTAACCTCATGTTTTTAAATCACTCCAGCAAAAATATTCTTCTTTACACCTCTTAGTTTTTGTACTGGGACCACTGATGGAAGCACAGTAGAAAGTGGAAAAAAATGCAATAAAAACATATTTCTAGATTCCATTTGTCATTGTGCTTTATATCCTTCATGGACAACTAAATTTCTTTATCCTTCAATTTCTTGTGAAATATGTTTCAATTGCTAAATTTATTATGGGTATAGAGAAAGAAATGTTTCTTTGTATTATGAAAAACATCAGTCTCACTATTTGTATTATACCTTCAATGGCTACTTACTCACTTTGTCCATTTCGTTAGCCAAAAAATGCAATTTAAAGTGATCTTGATAATAAGCAAATTGTTAGCTTTTGAGTGATTCTATTTGATTGTATTTGAAACTCCTTGAAGAGGAAATATATCTATGTGCTTGCTTTTGTTGGTTAAGGAAAAATACTCTTATTTTTAATTTATTTTTGCTGTTTCATCACTAAAAAAATTGTAAGAATTAGCTATTGATGGAGGATTTTATTAGATTTACCCATTAACATTGCTTTCTAATTTTTATGGTGGTTTAAAATGTTCTCATGTATACTATATTGTTGAGATCAAAATTTGTAGGTGAAGAAGTTACATGTACCCTTTGACCAACATTTCCCCATTTCACTTTTAGTTATAAGATAAATTTGGAGACTTAATATACATCATGGTGACCATAGTTAATAATAATGTATTGCATACTTGAAACTCACTAAGAGAATAAATCTTAGTCCCACCACACACACACACAGCACATACAAGATAACTGAGAGATAATTATCTCACACAAGATATGTGAGATAATTAGCTTAATTGTGGTAATTATTTTGGAGTGTACATGTGCATCAAAACATATTATATGTCTTAAATATATACAGTTTTTATTTGGCAATTATACCTCAATAAATCTAGGGAAAAAATTTTTATAGATGTTTTATGGGAAGTTTCTTTAGAGTTTAAAAATAGCTCTGAGAGACAATTGATATAAACTGTACCAATTTAATAGCTCTGAGATACAATTGATATAAACTGTACCGATTTAATAGCTCTGAGATACAATTGCTATAAACTGTACTGATTTAATAGCTCTGAGATACAATTGATATAAACTGTACCGATTTAATAGCTCTGAGATACAATTGATATAAACTGTACCGATTTAAGTTAGATACCTTACTGCCTGTAAAACCATCACAACGATCAAGATAACGAACAGAAACATGACCATGAGAAGGTTCCTTGTGCTCCTCTGCAGTCCTCACTTTCTCCCCCTTGTCAATTTCTTCATTTGTGGAGGGAGTTTATAATGCCTATCTGGTTGAAATTTTGTTATGAGAAGCAGAGATAATCTACATAAAGAATTAAAACTAGCACCCTGAAGATATAGGTTCAAAAGTAGTTATTATTACTATTGCTTGGATCAGAAAACTAGAAGATACTGTAGTAGGGTAGGTAATGCTTAGAGTTTTACTCAACTCCACCTTTTGGCTTTGTTTTTGCTGTAAAATGTAGATTTAAAATCGATGGATTTCCTTCATTTTCATTCACATTGTACCTTAAATCTTTTCCTCTAGTTTCAACAGAAGAGATGTTCTTCTCTTTGCTCAAGTCTGACATTCCCCCTGGTACTAGAAGAGCATTTTGAAATGGAGAAATATTTTGAAAGAAAACTCAAACAGGCCACGGGAATGGAATGGGAAACAAAGGGAAGGAAAGCATCCAGTGTGACTGTGAGGTTCTGGGCCTCATAAATGGAAGTGGGAGGGGCGTTGACAGAAACTGGAAGGTTGAGAGAGATGGATCTGTGTGTGGCGTGGAAAGGAGAGCAGGTGAGCCCGTTTTGGAATATGTTGAATACAAATGTTCAGCTGCATATCTAGGTGAAAGGGTGTGATATAGAAGCAGAAGATATGAGACTGCAGTCGGCTTAAATCCGGACTCCTGAATGTCTGGGTCATAAGAAAAGTGACATAGTTGTCCTAATGTATTTGCTATCATAGAGCAAATGATAATTACCATAAACATTACATTGGAAAAAAAAAACCTTCCACAGTAAGCTTCAGGCATATAAAGAAAAGGATAATTTGGAAATAATTTCATTGCTGTCACTTGATACTGTATAATTATACTTCAACAGAAATGAATTCAGTGGGAGGACAGTAGGAGAGAAGTCTTCTGAAATGATTCAGACACTCCGTCTTTGGGAAAACTAGGTAATCTAAATTGCAACCAAGTCGCTGTTTGCCCCTTTTCAAACCATGTAACAAATGAATCAATTATGCAGCATCTGGTGTTTTCTGTAACATAGTACCAAAAACTATAGGATGTGCATTATAAAAACTGTGTTCATTTTACAGAATCAAAACCTTTTTTCCTTTAATATATTCACTAGGATCATACTCAGAATAAACAATAGTCTTCCTTCCTTCCCTCACCATGTATCCCAGCCTTCAAGTTTCCCTTCTATAAGCAATCAATAGTATTAGTTTCTGAAAAAAAAAAAAATTAGAAGAAAACCTTTCTGAAAAAAACTTTTAACCAAAGGATTGCTATTAGAATACGAGGAAGAAAAACTCAGACTCAGTCATTGAGTTTTATTATCATGATTCAGTAGGTAAGATCATGGTTCTTCCAGAAAGGCCATGGCTATTAAGTCATGAAATAATATTACAACATTGTTATGAAGTAATACATTTGCCCTTCTGGCATGTAGCTGTTACTAACTCAGGAAGGAAGTCTGATAATGAAACTTCATTTGCTCAATCTCGTATTTGTTGTTAAAGTAATAGAATCTCTAAAAAAAACTTACCCTTGAGTCCTGTGAGGACTCATCCAAGTATCTGCGAATAATTAAATCTATACTTTGCCTGAAGAATGACTGACCCAGAAGGAGGGTTACGATTATACTTTATTAACACTTATAATACCTTACTTATTAAGGAATAATTCTTACCAAAAAGAATTCAGAATTCTCTGTATAAAATGGCAGAAAAATCACATTGTTGGGAAAAGTTGTGGAATAATTCTACATCTTTTAATTTAAATTTCCTAAGTTGATAGTGACTGTAGTTAACATTAAAGGAGTATTTTTAAAATCATAAAGTTCAGGAAGGAAAAACAAGATTTGCTTAGTGAATTAATGTCTAGTAACTGATAAATATGAAGCATCTTTCCACGAAGCTATTTGCAAATTTATAATATTTCTTCTACTGTCTCAATCTTTAGTTGAATCGGCATTGTGCAACTGTGAAAGAGAGAGATAATTTGATCTTCAGTTTAAGAGAATGCTCAAATTATGCCTAAGTTAAATCATTAAACCAATTAGAGAGTAGAAAGGATTCCAAATCTTTCTTTGAACACTTGCAACTTGGATTGAAAATGTGTGTAAGACTTAGCTTAATGTACTTTAAGTGTGAAAAGAAATGTTTATTAGTAGCATAGAAGGTGACCTAAAATTTGGGAAGATAAATAAGAAATAAATTTAGAAGCATAACATTTCTAGAGAAATTCTAAAACAATTAAATTCTATATAATCTGAATATCTTGTTATATGTGAAGGAAAACTGAGACCTCTAGAAGCTAAGAGACTCTCAAAATTACACAGTATACTGCAGGATCTAGAACTAGAACAGAGGTAATATGACAATGAGATCAACGTGGACTACATTCTCTAGTAGTCTCAATTTCAGGAGATGCCATAATTTTTCCAATTTTTTAAAAAGAGATCATTTTATATTCTATCGACGCATAATTTCCAGGAAGCCTTCCCTAAGTCCTTAAGGTTAAGTCCTCCTCTTCTGGGTTTCCAAACAACCTGCCCTAACCCAATTTTAACTGTTGAGTAAACCTTACTGTTTTTCACGAGCCAATCTTTCCTTACTAGATTGCAAACTCCCTGAGGGTTGAGTCTGATTCTTCATCATCACTGCACCGCTTAGTAATAGCACAGTGCTTGGCACACACACCCCCCAAATAATGAAAAAATTAGTTGAATTGATCTGACCTTTTTTTAAAGGCTCACCATGATCCTTGTCAACTTCCTTTAAGCTCACTTCTTCAAACAATGGCATAGAAGATCAGTTTCTTACTAGGTAGCTTTGTTCAAGCAATCCTTTCCCCTTCACTCCTCCACACCAACACCAGCACATATTCCACTTTATTAACTTTCTGGAGTCATTGTCTCCTGGAAGTCTTTCCTGACTCACTGCCCTCTCATCAATCTAAATTGGATTAATGTTTCTCCTCTGAGCTCCCACAGCTCCCTGTGCATATATCCTGCACTTCACAAGTCACATCACAGGATAATTATGCAAACGCTCCACCCAAGTTCTCTTTTATTCATGTTGCTGTCTTCCAAGATTAGCACACTGCCTCGCACATAGTAGATGACACAAAAAAATGTGTTTTTAATAAAAAGAACTTGGAAAAGGGAAAGAATCTTGGCACAGGGTGTATTTTAGGGTTGCACGGATATGGAAACTAAAGAAACTGGTTGTTCAGCATATTTTCCTAAGACATAGATATAACCAAGAGAATAGAAAAAGCTTTTCAATTTTGAGGTTATAGCTCAAATAGCAAAACAAGCAATAAAAGCCCTTTTGTAAAAGATGGCAAAATTGTAGTGTTATAGAAGGGACAGATTAGCAATCAAGAAAGCAAGCCATTCACACAAAAGCGAACAGAATGGTTACACAGCGTAACAGGACACCCAATCATACTAAAAAGTAAATACACAAACATTATTTAAACCACAGCGGTTTAAGTATATTCAAATTATCTCCCCTTCAAATGGCCGGGGCTGTAAGGCATCACCATTTAGTCCCAAATGAGTACACAAAGCTTTTTCCTATTTGTTATTGTGGTACAACATGCATAAAATTTACCGTTTTTACCATTTTTAAGTGTACAGTTCAGTGGCACTAAAATTCATTCACACTGTTGTGCAACCATCACCACTATTCATCCTCCTAATTCATTTTTAACGCAGGAACGCAATTTTCTTCCTTTGATGCATTACTAACACGCTGATTTTCATGCACCACGAAAGGTTCTGTTGGATTAGATTCAGAAACATACTGTAAATCAGTGAAGGACTCTTCTTCATGGGCTTCTATTAATGGAATTTAAGAGCTAAAGAATTTACTTCGTCAGTCCCCTCCCGCCCTTTTGGTCGTCATAAACCAAGAAGCAACCAGATCGGCACCCTCATTTCGCCAAAAACGCAACGACTGTGTCCGGAAAGGCAGCTCTCCCGCCTCAGCGCCGGTCTCCTGCAGCGGCCTTTCCCACTGCACAAACGGAGTAGCGCAAAAACCAGGATCTCTACCCAGGACTGCAAAGAAGAAATGAAGAGAGAAAAGAACCGACATTGTGAGAAAAACAGCCGAAGTCTCAGCACTCCCCCTTTCTACCCTTCCCTGGTTCCCTACTCCTCATCAGGCTCCAAGTTTATTCCCTCGCGCTTTTTATTGACGTAAACTTCCAGTTCTCGCGGGAACTTGGGAACGGGAGCTGAGTAAAGCGGACCAATCTCCTGAAATCTCAGTTGGCGCAGGAGCGGGAGCCGCGGCGGAGGCACCCCCCGAAGGGCGGGGCGCGAAGCTTGAAGGGGGCGTGGCCTAGCTCAGAGAGGGGAGGGAAGGGGAGGGAAGAGGCGGGAGGAGGAGGTGAGAGAGACGGGGGCGGGGCCGCGCGGCCGGGGACCTGTTGATCGCAGGTATCGCCGGCTGGTCCTGGCTCCCTCGGGACCGGGGCGACTGCGCATGCTCGCTGGCCGCGCTGGGCCAGTAGCCGAGCGGCGGTGACGAACCCGCTCTCCGCTTGCGGTGGTTGCGGTTGCTGCGATGGCGATGTGAGGGGGCCCGGGACGGGATGGTGCTGATCCGGGTAGGGCCGGATTCTTCCAGCTGGACAACGAGCTCCTCCGTCCGACTGTCGGGGAAAGAGGCCGAGTTGGGCGAGAGGTAAGCCCCTAACTGTCCCCTCCAGCTCCCTGGCTCCCGACACCCACGACCCCTCCCTCTGTTCCTTTTTCCCAGGGGCCAGGCAGGAAGCGGCCTCCTTGTCTTCGGGTCCCGCTCGCCCCCTGAGGCCCTTCACGGGACTGTTCGCGGTCGGCGTCCGGCCCCGGCCGGCTGAAGGTCGGTGCGGACGGCGGCGCAGGGCGCTCTCTGGGAGGCGAGGGGCCCAGGCGCGCCTCTAGCCCGGTGCTCCCTGCCGCCTGCGCCCCTGCCGCGCTGGCTCCTGAACCCCACGCCTCCGGTGTCCCAGCCTTCGCTCCCTTCGCCCCTGCTCCACCTTAGTCGCTGTCTTTGGTTTGCCTCCCTTCAGTGGTCCGGCTTTTTCATCCCGCGCCTCCCAACGCGCCTTTTCGCCCAGGTGGTCTCTCCGTTGGACCTTTTGCTTCCCTTGATTTCTTCCCTCTGGCTGCGCATCTCTAGCCCAGCTGTTCCCGGCCCCGAGCTCCTTACCCTCGCCGACCACGTTTCTCTCGCTGTTACCTCCGCAATTTCTATGTTGCTTTCTTTCCCTGTCATTTTCCTCCTTTTGGTAGTTCATTCTGGTTCTCTTTTGTTGGTTGCCGTTTGTAAGTTTTGCTCTGCCATCGCTTTGCACGAGTTCATTTTTACTCTCTACCTTACCTTGGAAACCCTCACTCCCTTAGCTCTCTTTCGGTAGGGACCCTATTTCGTAGCTTTCTAATGGCCCCCACTCCTCCCGTCCTTTTCCATACTAGTCTCTGTTCTAGTTTCTATTCTTGGTTTTTTGTTTTTTTCTCTTTATCAAAGTCTTTTTTTTTTTCCTGTTTCTGCAGGTCGAGCCTCTTTAGTTCATTTGCTTTACTTTTTATTAAATCTCTGAAGAGTTCTAGCATACCCTTCTTTAATAGTTTATTTTGCTTTATACCTAAGCTAAACTATCCACTCAATATACTTATGTTCAACTTCCAAATTCTTTATCTTCTTTCTTGACCAGTTGGAAACATCTTCAAATGAGTGACACTAGTAATAAGCAGCATCTTGAATACAGACTTCAAAAACCATGGACAGTTAAGATTTGTTAAGGGTTAATCTACAAACATATGCTTAAGTTTTAAAACCTTCTTATTCTCCAGTAAATGTAGTTCTCCAAGAACTAATGTTAAATGAATGGCATTTTAACAATTTATTTTATAAAATTTATTAATTTGACATTTTACTCGTTTGTTATTGCAGTTGGTTGCATCATTTCCCTGAGAGTCCCTGTTCTCTTCAATAAATGCATACAAATTCTGCTAATTTAAGAATACAATTAGTGTGCATACTGGAGGAGAGATATGTGAGACTAGAAGTATTAAATTTTTGAATTGGACAAAAAACATTCTATGTTTTAAAGTTTTCCTCTCCCCCCCCCCCGTACTTCAATGTGATCAAGATTTGTCTTAAATAATACTTCTTTTTCTATAAATAAGGATGAAGTATCTTACTTTGAAGGCATCTGTTGAAGCAATTACTTTTCAGTAAGGTTTGCATTTATTCTAGGATTGAAGATCAACTGGATTATGTATTTCATTCTGGAATCTCGAAGCAGCCTACAAAGAGTAAATTCTTGCTTATATCGTCTGTGTCAGGTAGGAATTAAGTTTTTCTATTTTTGTTTTAAGAAGGGAAATACTGCAACAAAAAAAGTCTGGTTTCTTATTCGAAGTGATTTAGAGGGTAAAAGTTGTAGGCTTTGAAGTCACTAAACCATACTGCTTTTAGACAAATCAGCAATCTGGTGTGGTAAGAGGTGAAGTTATCTTTCAAGATTTTTTTAAAAATGATTTTTCAAATGCAAACAGAGATAACTGCTACTTCTGAAAAAAGCTTGCCCTTTCTTCCTTCCTTAAAAAACAGATCTTTTTATGTTTAAGTAAATATTCTTTAAAAAAAGTGAATGCCTACAAATTCTTCTTGATACCTTTAGTGAATTAATTCCTGTGCTATTTTTTTTTTGCCAAGGATTCATGGTAACAGCAGACACAGGACTGACTAGAAGTCAGAAGATGTGAACTCTTGAGATGACTCATAATCTCAGTATGTAGATCCCATTTAACCTCTAATAGCTCAGTGTCTCCACCTGTAAAATGTGGATAATAAAAGGTGGTCACCCAGTCATCTCTCAATAGCAAAGTAATCCCTAGTCATTTAAATAGGCTTAGGGCCACCACAGATAAAAAAACTGCTATAAAATACTTAATTTTTATCTCTTTAATTTTAGACTATACAGTAAGAGTAAATTGACTACTTAAATCCCAGATCAAACTGGGACTTAGATCCTTTTTTTTTTTTTAAATTTCAGATGTATGTGAAAAGTCTAGTAGAATGCTAGTGAACTATGGCCTAGCCTAGATTAATGTTCCTATACAGTGAAACAGCACTACAGCATGGAATATGTAAGACATGGAATATGGAATATGTAAGACTTCCTTTGCTGAAAGCAGGTGTTGGAGTTCTATATTTGGGTACCTCTCTAATTTTCTTCTGTCTTCTGTTTTTACTTTGTTTACTGTAAATACAGATACATCAAAGTGGGAAGTTGTTTAGGAGATGGAAAAGGCAAAGATTTCCTTTACTTTGATTCTAGGTATTGAAAAACTGCTTAAAATGAAGTTTTTTGATACATACATATACATGTTTAAATGGATGGAGATGAGGGCATATAGATTTAAAGTGAGTAGTATTTTTGTCAGTGAGTTCTTTGTGTGGAAGGTTTATAAATGAATAGGAATAAAAACCTGAGTGATGTTACAGGAGAAAGCCTTCTTAATGGACTCAGTGATTTTTCAGAAAAGTTACAAATCACAAGTTATTGGGCAGGTGTAGGTTTCTCAGAAGGAATAGAGTACAGCAACTCCTAAGTGGGCTTCACCATTTTATTTTTAATAAATACATACTTGGCTATAAATGATGTGCTAAATTTAAAATAAAAATTACTCTCCTTTTTCTTAGCAGAAATACAAAGATATCAAGCATGTTAAATGACAACCCTTTATTTGGGAGTTTTTATTTTCATGAAATAAACTTTATGAACTATATCTCAACTGAGAAACCATTCTGAGAAGAGTATAGTATCTTTTCTTTTATAATATTAAGTCTCTGTCAGATAACCAGAATATCACTAGAACACGTTTCTAAATTATAATATAATGTACAAGTCTGGAACATTTCCTTTAAGCATTGTGAAATGTCCTTTTGCTATATAGTTTTTCATTTAATCTGAAATAGGATATTTCCTTACTGAAATCCCCTTGAAGTTGCCTTACAAGACACAACTGGTTCATTCATGATTGTTTCTAGATCAGTGGTAACTGTGACACCTGCTCTTTGGTGTACTCAAATTGTCAGTAAGTCACAGGCTTACATTGGAAATACTGCTATCTGTAAATGTCTAAGCAGCAAGGTCAGAGCTTATGGCAGTCACAATTTAAGACCTTGGAAGCCTGTATATACCCTTTACCATCACTTTTGTCTTTTAGGAATTGAGAACCCCAGATTTTTAGAACTCCCTCATCCTTACTTTAAGACTGAAAATTAGTTTTATTTGTCAGGCAGATAAGGTTAGGATGTAGGCTTGTCACCAGCCCCTTTTGTAAAATCAATGTGATGTAATCATTTTGTCAAACTATAATAATAGTGTAAGATGAAAATGCTTTATTATAAAGGGCCAAATTTTGGTGGTTGAGTTTTAAAGCAGTCCTCTAGGCAGTAGGGAGCCTGAGAAATGTCAATAAAGAGTAAAATCAGTAGAAAACTCTTTACATGAGTAGTCGAAATATTCACTGGTGTTTTTCCTGGTTATCCCCAACATCTTAAGAATATCTTAATTAGAAGCTACTCCATCTTCCTTTAAATGGAAGTATTTTCAAGCCGTGCAATTGAAACTTAGAAAAACAGCCTATTTCGTTGAGTTGAATTATTTTGAGTAGACATTTCCTCAAATAAAATCATCTTTAAAAATTGATAAAAAAAATTACAATGTGAGCTATTCATTGACCAAGTCCATGCTTAGTGCTTTGTATATATACTTTTTCAAGCCTTACCTTTGAGCTAGGAATTAGAAATACTGTTTTTATTTGATGAGGTTTAGGGAATCTGAGTTAGAATCTAGATCTGTCTAATGTAAAAAAATTACTGGTAGACTAAAAAAAGCATGGGATATCAAGAAAACATGTTTCTTAGTATATTTTTCAGAAAGATTATTGTAATTTTTTTTATTCTGGTTCTGGAGCTTTGTTTTATGTTGATATAGTGAGAAAGAAGAAACATTTTGAAAAGTGTTGGGAAGATCCCAGAACTAGGAAGTAGATGATGACTGCATTTTTTTTCTCAATTTCTGTTCCTGTTAGAAAGAGTAACTAGTTTTTGTTTAGCTGTTCTCAAATTGTTAAGTATATATAATAACATGATACATTCAAAGGCATTCTGTGTTAGTTCTTGACAGGTTTGTTTTATAGCATAGATAGGTTCCTTAAAAGTTTGTAATATCAGAGGTAGCTTCATAAAGTGTCACATAATGAGCAATAAAAGTTTTCTTTGTTCTTTATTTTTTACTTTGGTTTCTTTACTCATGCTCTTAGTGAACCATAGAAATACTTTCAGAGATTCTTTCTGTTATGTTTAAAAATTACTTTTGCTATGAATTTTTAATTAATAGTTATCCAAAATTAACAGTTCTTTTTTTGTGAACACTTACTTAATGTCAATGTCAGCTATAAGATTAGTAATACATCTCCCTTTTGCTAGACAACTGTTTAAACACAAATTTTAAAGAAATTGGAAGAGAACAATTTTTAAAACTTTATAGGTGTGCAGTGTGAGAAATTTGAGAATTTCATAATTAGGAAATAGGATTAATTACATGAGAATTTGAATGTAATTCATTTATTATGAAGTATAATATTTTCATTAATGTTGGAGTCAGATTTCAGTTTTTCTTTTGGAAGGGGCACATTTATCTCATAGCTTGATGATCACTGAATGTGTTTCCTATAGCAGTGCTCAGGTTTGGACTTTAAAATTAGGCAGGTGCAAATATAGGCCATGGGAGTTTGACACATTTCAGGTTTTTGTTCTGTTCCATTATTTCCTTACTTTGGGACCTGGGACAAGTTATGTAACTTTCTGCTCCTTAGTTTCTTCACCTGTAAAATGGAGTAATAATAGTTCCTTGAGATTTTTATGATAATTACATTAAAGACCATTATTAAAACTACTGGTGCTACAGGAGGTATGCCAAAGCATTTTGAGCATCTATATTTGGTTTTTATTCTATATTGTTATTTGGTATTATCAATAGGAATGTATAGCTTTTTAAAATATAACTTATTTATTAAGCTATTCTTGCTATACTTTGGAAGACTCTCTTCCCCAAAGGAAAAAAATTAGTAATCTGTTTTTTCTTAAGTATTTCTATAATTAATGCAATATGGCATAGACTAGTCCTCAAGAGTTCATTTTGATGAGTGAGGAGTGGTGGCAGAAGTTTCTAGATAAGTGATTTTACTTATTTCATGTGTCCTTTTTATTGTAATGATTCTAATAAGCTCAGCTTTGCTATGAACCACTTTTTAAAATGAGAGCTGTTACTGATGCAAGGTGTAATGTACATGTGAGTGATTGTAAGGCAAAAGGATTTTATAGTGATCTGAGTGGGGTGATCTTCAGAGTCAGGCAAGTGACAGGTGGGTTGGCCAGTTTAGACAGGTTTTAATCCTGTGATTGAACATGTTTCGCCCCTGCAGGAGGGAACTTACAAAGATGGGCAGGGTGTCAGGGGCTCAGCTAACCAAGAAGGGAACTGAATATACATCAGGAAAGAAGACCATACCATGTATGTTCACACTGAACCAGCCAGCGCAGACGTAACCAACTCAGGTGACCAGAGTTTATACTGGGTAGCTGCAGATTGTTTTCAGTTGATTGCTGTATGGTCTGACTTGGTCAGGATTAGCTGAAAAACTATAAAGGCCAGAGCTATGTGGGTTGGAGCTCTGCTGTACCATAGGTGAGTGGGACTTAGGAAAGGTAGCACCTGAGTATACATTCCACCAAGAAACCCATCTTCCTACCCTCCTTAGTCTGGTACAGAACCTGACTATTACAGGAATCCTTTGTTATTCACAGGGTGCCCCTACTTGGGTTTCCTCCTTATTCTTTTAGAGAAGTTCTCCCAAAAAGAAAAATTAGACTATCTAGTATTAAATGTATTAAGTTAACCTCCTGGTTCTAGAAAATTTCTCTATACTCATCATATTCCTATTTAACATACTCAAATTTAATTATACATTTTAGATGTTCTCCCCTTTTTTGGTCCTGTATCCAAATTGTCAGTTTCAGTTCCCACAGATGTGCAGTAGTGTGAGCCCTTTATCTAATCGTGTGTGAAGCTGCTGTTCCTTCATTTGTTGTCACTTCTCATGTCTTTCTTACTGTGAGTCTCTCACCACATTAAAGATGTGTTTAAAGTGTGTATATTTTATATACAATGTGGCCTCTAAATGAAAATTTATTACATTAGTGTTCAGCTAAAGAGACTGAATTTTTTCCTACAGCTGGAGGAAAAAGTGATTGTGTTGTATTTAATGACTGTGATGTATCAGTTGCTAACATGGGGACTTGGTAAGGGATTTTTAAGGCAATTTTTGGGCAATTTTTGCCTTATGCAGTGTCTTTTTAAGCATCATTATTTGGACTATCCTTTTTATGAGCTCTGAGCTCATTTGCCCCATAGTTACTGACTTGGGAGTAGAATTCAGGAACTGGAGTTGTTGCTTCCAGTTGGTGGAAGTGTCCTCTTAATTCCTTAGGTTGACAAGCAGAGTGCCCGTTCAACTCCATTACTCTGTCTTAGGAGAAAGAACGTGCTCAGGGCAAATGTGCATTCATAATTGAAGAGTCAAGGCTAGTTCTTGATTTCTGTGGGAGAATCTGATTGTCTCTTGTGGTCTCCAGCTCATCTTGAGGGGACACCGAGCTGGGCCTCTTAGTTTCTGATGTTTCCACATCCTCTTCTTGCTTCTGCAGCACTCATGAATTCTGACTGCATTGAAGGTGGTTAGCTCTTGGTTTAGGGTCAGTGTGAAGAGTGCAGGAGCAGCTCATTTTTCCAGATATCCATGCCTGAACCTTCCTCTGTGGATATTTGATGTCTCTTAATTGATCTGATACCTGTAGTTTTGGAAGGTATGCATGGTGTTATGTACTGAGCACTATTTCTGAAGTGCTCTACACGTTTACTAAAGGGATAGCTTAGTGTGCCTAGACTATGCTGTCCAATAGAAATATGGAAGCCATGTAATTTAAAATATTCTAGTAGCCACATTTAAAAAAGTAAAAATAAAGAAGTAAAATTAATTTTAATAATGTAACCCAATATGTAAAAAATATATTTTTATATTGATCTATTTCATTTAATATTGATCTATTTCAAGATGTGATCAATAGAAAACAACAAGATATTTACATTCTTTTCCATACTAAGTCCTTATTGACAGAAAAGAAGCCATACCCTGTACCACACCTTTAAAGAAGCCTTGAGCAAGTGGACTCATGGTATTGGGGTTATAGTTTGGTTTTATACATTTCAGGGAGACAGGAATTACAGGTGAGGTCATGAATTAATATGTGGAAAACATAC
The DNA here is from genome assembly GCF_000181295.1 of Otolemur garnettii. Taxonomy (NCBI): domain Eukaryota; kingdom Metazoa; phylum Chordata; class Mammalia; order Primates; family Galagidae; genus Otolemur; species Otolemur garnettii. The sequence continues at coordinate 13,913,246 of NW_003852430.1, forward strand.
ATTGGTTTGGTCCAGAAAGGTGGGACATCTGGAGGCGGGAGCTTATAGGTTAGATAGGTGTGTTTCAAGATTCTTTAGCTAACAAATGGCTGAAAGAGTTAGTCTGTGTCTAAAAGACCAGGAGTCAGTGAAAAGGAATGCTTAAGATAAAGGGTCTGTTAACTAGAGACAAAGTACTGGTACTTGACAGACTAATAAGTGGTTTGTTATGTATATTGAGGACCTGCAGGTAGGTCTTGCATAGCCTTAGGCCTGTTAGGGAGTCACAGAGGAGGTCTTCAAGTATTGGGGAGGCATGTCACTTAGTCACTGAGTGGGGAGAGCCTTAAGATACATTTGAGCTCATATCTTTAAAATTATTGTATACTTCTACAGCACATGTCAATTTCCACTACTTTCTTTTTTGTACTTTACAGTTTTAATGATAAAGTAAAATGTCCTGTCAAAACAACAAAGTTGACTCTGCGCCTGTGGCTAAAGTGGCTAAGGCGCCAGCTACATACACCTAAGGTGGCAGGTTCGAATCCAGCCCTCCCACCAAAACAATGACGGCTGCAACCAAAAAATAGCCGGGTGTTGTGGCAGGCACCTGTGGTCCCAGCTACTTAGCTACTTGGGAGGCTGAGGCAGGAGACTTGCTTAAGCCCAGGAGTTTGGAGGTTGCTGTGAGCTGTGATATCATGGCACTCTACCCAGGGGGATAGCTTGAGGTTCTGTCTCAAAAAACAAACAAACCAAAAAAACAAAGTTATATTTAATGAGGAAGTACTTTACACTGCTTCAGTGTTTGGATTTAAACTTATATTAATTCAGAATGAAATAAAATTAAAAGTTCAGGTTCTCAGTCACACTAGTCCCATTTCACTTGTTCAGTAGCCATAGTTGTTAGTGGCCCTCGTGTTGGACAGAGCAGCGCTAAAAGACCAAGAATATCTTTCAGATTATTTCTCTGAGAGGAAGGCAACTTTTCCTCAGTATGACAAGGTAGCTGTCAGATTGTTCACAGTATCAGGTTTGATTGGCAGAGAAGTCCCTTCTTGTCTCTCAGGACATTTCAGCAGGTTTCTCATTTAGTACTGGAGTCATTTCCTGTTTGGGGTTCCCCTCTGGCTTCTTTGGGTTGGAGTTTGTACTTGACTCAGCTCAGTTCTCTTAGTGACCAAGGATAGGGCTTAGGAAGGATCCCTAATTGTATAGACCTCCAGATGACTTCAGTTTTATGCCACTTAGCCAAATCCAAGAGAATGGAGTGAGTAATTCAGTCTCAGGTGAGTCATTTGATTCCTGTAGCTTCAAAATTTTAGGTTAGAGCAACAGGTTCTGAGCCAGCCATCATACTGTACAGGAAGGCCATGGAATTTTCAGGTTTTGATGGGTGCAGAGAGTTCCTGGCAGTGAAGTCTCCCATGCTTCATCTGGGTAAAAGGAAAGAAGCCCTTTCTGCAATTTCTGTAGTTCTTGAAAGAGGACAGACCAGGGTTTTCCTGCTCATGCGTGGCATAATAATCTGTGTAAGTCAGAGACTTTTTTGCACTGTTGAGCACACTGAATGAATGTGCTGTGTTGTTATATTTGGTTTGAAGTACACATGTTTTGTTTTGGACTTTTAACTATTGGTGACATCTAATATTGAGATTTCACCTTTAGAAAAAAAATACTTTCAACTTCCTTTCAAAATTTAGAAGCCTCTAGCCTTGTTAGGCAGCAAGCTGAGAAAAGAGGAGAATAGTTTGAGAAGACGATCAGACAGAGATCCTTTTTGGTTCGAGATTCCTCTGTATTTTTCTTCCCTTTCTTCTTTTTACCTGCTTTCCTTTCCCATTAGTTCCTTCTTTGAACTTTTTCTACCAATACATAGAAATAGTTTTTTCTTTTCTTTTTTTTTTTTTTTTTGGAGGGGTAAGGGAGATAAACGGTTTTATCAGCAATACTGTGTATTTATTTGTACATGTATTTTTCTATTTAGGAGATAACACAAAGGGAGGGATTAAAGGAAAATGAGATAACAGCAGTAGAACAAAAAGCACAGCAGGGTACAAGAGTTAAGGGTGGAAGAAACTTCATCGGTAGGCCTTGAACTTTTACTGCTGAAGGAATTTTATCACCAAAGTTTATTCATACATGTCCTTTTTCAGTGTATTACTGTAATAACTCCTTTCTCCAAGTTTAAATAGATAAACAATAGTTCATATTTGAGATATTTAATAGGAATTTTTTAAATATTAGTTGTGTACCTACTTTGTATTAGGTAATGGGAATACAGCAGAGAACAAAGCAGTCAGAATATTCTGCCTGCAGGGAACTTAGATTTTAGTGAAGCAGAAATAATAAAGACTAATAAATAAAATCTTAGTATGTTAGGTAGAGATAAGTGCTGAGGAAAGAGAGGAGGAAAGAGACAGAGTGTGCCAGGAGCAGAGAGGTAACTATTTCATATCTGTGGCCAGGAAGGGCCTGATTGAGAACTTGACATTTTGAGTCAAGACTCAAAGTTGGTGAAGGAGTCCTGTGCATATCTGGAGAAGAAGGATGTTTCAGAGTGCAGAGACCCTGAGGCAGGAATATATTTTTTGTGTTTGAAGAATAAAAAGGAAATAAGTGTGATTGAAGTGGGCAGAGGTATAGGAGATGAAGTCAGAGAAGTTATGGAAGATCTATATTATGTAATGTCATTTATAGGCCGTATTAAGACAATTTTACTGAATAAGATGGGAAGCCACTGAGGGTTTGAAACACAGAAGAAAGAGGCTGCCTTTTTTTGAAAATAGCCTGAAGAAAGGGGATATGTTAATTAGGGTATAGATTAAGTATAGTTGCTGTAACAGATTCTCTACAGTCCAGGGAAGTAAGATGTTCAGGAATCCAGAATCCTTCTATCTTTTGGCTTTACCATTCATTCTTCAGGGCTTCATCCTAATCTGTGTCACTAGGTCACCATCTAAAGGTATGCCAGCCTATAAGGAAGGGAGGCAGACGAAATTCAGAGAAAAGAATTTCCTTTTAAAGACAGTACCTGTCTCACTTCCGTTTACATTCCATGGGTAGGATCACAGGCATTAAATAGTTGGGAAATTTGGTTTCAGATGGGGCAACCTTTTGGCTACGAAGAAAAGTATATAAAGGACAAAGTCTACCACAGTCTGCCACTTTGGCCACCTAAGTATCCATGTGCATCTTTCCACCTACCTATGGAAAACATTCCCACCTCTCTTTCTCAAGGGAGACAAACCAAGGTGCGGTCCACTTGTTCCATTAATCCAAGTTCATGGGGAGGTGCAGTGCTTTCTGTCAGATCTGTAAGTTCAGTGACCTATAAACAAAATATAGTTATCTTCTCCATCCCTCCCACACATACCCAACATATTGTGGCGGATCATAAACAGGGAAATAGTCATAAAATCCTGTTGCAGCCCCTAAACCCCTGTCCCTGTCACTGCATGAAGGAAACAGGTGTGTCAGGGATAGCAGTACAAGCTTGCAAGAGGTGGGCTAACCCTAAGTGCAGGGTAGCCCTGGGCAGCCTCTGCAGTAGCTATTTATTGAGACAGTACATGATAGTTGAGGGGAGTATTAGACAATGACTGTGTGCTTAAGGATTGCTGGGGGCTCAGGCTCTCTCCCTGCCTAACACTTGGGGATGACTTGCCAGAAGGTCTGTCCCTGAGCTGCAAATATCTCGCTCAGAGGCTGTCTGGCTCTCAGTGTCCTCTACATCCTCCCATTTGGGAAAACAAACATTGAGAAACATTCTGGCTGAGAACAGAGCTGGGCAGGAAAGATGAAGGTCTCCTGCCTTGCAGTGGAGTAGTACCTTCAGTTCTGCTTTCTGGTGAGAATGCCTACATTCCTTGTCTTGTGAGCCCTGTCTTTGTCGTATGGGTGTTTCTTCCTTACTTTAACCTCCATGGCCACACTGAAGTTGTTGAAAGTTTGACCATTTTGGAGGGTGTGTGGTTCTCATAGTCTGCTTCCTGTTACTGCAAGTTTGCCAGCTTGCAAGTTACATGGTCACAGGCTTTGCAGGTTAGCTTATAATTTCTTTGACAAATACAATTCTGTTGAAAACATAATGGGATTCTTGTTTGTCTCCATTCAGTTTGGTGTGCCAGTAATTACACCAAAGTTCATTTCTATACGTAGTTCACAGGGCTGCTTTATTTATTTTTCTATGTGTAACAAGCAGCACATCCACGTTTCTTACTTTAATGAACACTGTCCTGAGACTAACAATAGGAATTGATGGGATGACAGCACCCTTAATCTAATCCTAACCATTGAGAGCTGGATCCCTTCGTTTTTGTTAAGAATTAAAAGAATTCCTTTGAAAAGGGTGTTAATCCTGATGTTAACCTTCCTTAAAGATTTGTAAAACTTGTAATTGTAATTTCTGTCTCACTGTGTGCCCAGGCTGGAGTGGAGTGGACCAGTCATAGCTCACTGCATCCTCGAATGCCTGGGCTCAGGCCAACCTCTGCCTCAGTTGGGACTACAGGCACATACCTTCATACTTTGCTAATTTTTTTATATTTTATAGAAATGGGGTCTTGCTATGTTGCTGGACTTTACTTGAACTGCTGGCCTTAAGTAGTCTTCTCACCTTGGCCTCTCAAAGTGCTGGGATTGCAGGTGTGAGCCACTGCACCTGGTTTCTGCTTTATTTCCTTCTATCATTGCTTATAAACTCAACAGTTCTTGCCTGAGTAAACACAGTAAAGAACCACTGGCACATGATGATGTGGCACTTTTCATCTACTTTTCCTGGAGTGTGGGCTTTTTATGGGTATTTAGTTTTTCAGGTTATATTATAGGTAGCAGTTTTATAATTTGTTTTTTCCCACGTAACAGGGAACATTCGTATTCTGTTAGTATGTTTTTCTATATACTTTTTGTTACAGTAATGCCCTGATTCTGGTACCAATTTATGTATGTGTTAAGGAAAAGGTCAAAATGCTATAATAGGGGTTCAAAAATAAAATGTCTTAAGTGAGAAAAAAAATTATTTTTTATATAACAAGCCTACTGATTTAGATAGTCAGATGCTATGTTCCATTCAGGATGTGTGGATAGATGTAGGGAGAACAACTACCAAAATCCTGGATTTGGACTCAAATCCCAGCCCATATTTTAACCATTATGCTATGCTTATGTGTATTCAGTATATCTCTTCTTGGTGATTAATTCGTTCTTTGAGGCCAGAAATACAGCTATCCTTGTACCTGTTGCAAGTAGGTATTTAATGAATGTTTGAATGGGTGAAGGCCCGCTGAGCATGGGTAGGCCGAGGAACCCAGCCAAACTTGACTCTGAGTCAGAACTTGATCTAAACCTTGAACAAAGTAATAGGTACAGGAGAAGCTATCTTAGATATTATGTCCATGAAATAGGGATGTCTTCTGTAAAGATAGCATTATTTTTATCTTCTTGGAAATAATTGATATAAAATCTTTTGATATGATTCCTAAAGTTTAAAATAGCAGCTATAAAAGTTGGTAAATCTACATCTTTTTGATGGAGAGAAGAAAAAATTTTGTTGAATAGTGAACATGGTCTTCATTCCAACATTTTTATTTATTTATTTATTTATTTATTTATTTATTTATTTTTTGAGACGGAGCCTCAAGCTATCCCCCTGGGTAGAGTGCCATGGCATCACGCTCACAGCAACCTCCAACTCCTGGGCTCAAGCGAGTC